>NC_050173.1:47796612-47869112 GCF_008315115.2 Sander lucioperca | reverse complement strand
CCCCGACCCGTGCCTTGACACCCCCCCCCCCCAAAAAAAAAAAAAAAAGCAGATTTCCATGATTTACGAGAGTTTCTTTTTCAGGTCGGAAAAGCCAGATTTCCAGAATTATCCGGAAGAATCACACCCCTGATATATATATATATATATATATATATATATATATATATATATATATATATATGTATTTTTTTTTTTTTTTTGGTTTTTACAAATCATCAAAAATACATACACACCTCATTTCAATGAGGCTTGGCAATGAACTGCATGCGTTTCTTATTTAAAAAATGTCTGGTGCATGTTTATCATATATGGTGCTGTGGACTCAAGTAGCAAATCTGAATCAGCGAAGTGGCCTACTGCAATATTCTAGCAATAAACTACAAGCTGATTGAGGAGTTAAAGGGCAGCAAAATTGTCTGAATCATTCCATAATTAAAAAAATACAACACAGACATTAATACAGTTCCTGTTTTATTGTGTGTACTTTCAAATATTCAGGTGATAATGGTATGGTTATACCAAATTGCATTTAGCAGATATTTAAATATAAAATGTTATGTTAGTTAGCTGGTACAATACACCAAACAACCAAATTATTCTGCCCCAGCATCCTGTCTTTGGTCTGGGACAGGCCAGAGAATCTCTTGACCAGCTCTCTCTTGCTCCTCTGACAAAAGCCTTAGCCTGCCTCCACCAAGTGGTCGTCTCTTTGTCGTACAAACATCGTACAAAATTGAAGGATACAGTTGCTCTATCTGTAGGTGATGCAATGTTATGCATTTATTTGTAGATGTATAACTGTACTGTAGTGACATGTATGTGTTGTACCACACTCAGAAATTACAGTAGAGAGCAGTTTGAAGTACACTTGCCTGTTTTTCCTCCCTGAAGGTTCTTATGATCGAGGCCACCGTAAAGCGACTCAAGTTTGGCTGTACTTGTTACCGATCCTCCCTCATAGTCATACCAAGGACAAGGACATGGTCAACTAGAGTGCCACGAATTTCATCCAAGACTGCTTGTCTCCTTGCACTAGCCCTTCCTCTTCCTTGTCGTCCTCCGAATGAACTGACTTGGGCCCATTTATCTATTGAAGGTTGTGATTAGTGTGTGTGTGTGATCAAATTTGGCTCTTTGTGTTTCCACCTGGGTAATTGTGTGCTAATTGAGCTCATTGAGTGTTTAGCTCCAAGTTCTGACTGCACCAGGTCACCAGGTGTTCAATCTCCCACCTGTAGGCGGACTCAACCCCACCAGAGATGAGTCCAATGAGGGTGGTGTCGTCCGCAAACTTCAGGAGCTTGACAGACTGGTGACTGGAGGTGCAGCTGTTGGTGTACAGGGAGAAGAGCAGAGGGGACAAGGACGCAACCTTGAGGGAACCCTCAAGGCTTTCTGACCACATGGCAATGAGAAATAAAAGGAATTGCGTGTAGAGTTTTGCAGTGACAGACAACAAATCTTAATCATGTGTTAAAACATAACATCCACAAAAGTGGAATAGTGTTTATAGTTAAGGGAAATGGGTATGCTTTTTGATAAATGGCGTTACGGTTTTGAAATTTTTGTTCAAAAGCCTGGGTATAGAGTTCAAACAATTGAGAAAAACTGTAAAGGCTCTGACACACCAACCCGACGACCGACCATTGGCAGAAAAGGCTGTCGGACTGATCAGTCTCCTCGAGTTGGTCAAAAAAGTGCCTCGGAACACACCGAAGCGACGCCGACTTGAGCGTACGTTCTGCGCATGCGCGAGACATAATACCTCTCCATAACAGCAGGCGAAAACCGGCAGCTGATTGGATTGCATCACGTGGGTCTGGCTTCTCCCGAATTTCAAAACCGACCATAATGCCGGCTCGTTCGGAATACGATCTCGTATTTTACGAAAATAGTTCACTGAAACGTGTTTGGGTTGGTGTGTCAGTGCCTTAAAGGCCCTCCCCACTAACACAGAACGTTTGGGGAACGTTAGTTTCTGGTTCCCTAAAGGTTAGTTCGAACCAGACCAAAAACTAACGTTTAGGGAACGTTCCCTCATGGTTATAACGTTCCCTTAACGTTAAGGGAACCAACCAACGTGAACGTTCTCCTGTGGTTGCACTGTACCTCCACACAACGTTCCCGTTTGGTTGTTTTTGGTTGTTTTGTTTTTTGTTGCTGAGTGCGGTTTTGAAAAAGTTTATTTATACCAGCTCCATTTAAGTTTTTGAAGTAGCATATAAAAAGGTTTGCAGTCACTTGATTTAGATTCACTCAAAAATTATTGGTCTTATAAAATCCAAGTAAGATAAACAACATAGCAAGAGGGTATATTTATTTTTAGGCTGATAACAATTTTGTTAAAAACAATAATTTGTGCTCGATTTCGTTTTTTTAACTGTATTAGGTGAAAATACTTAAAACAAGAATCTATCGATTTTCACAAGTAAGAAAATTCACTTCTTTCATTTCACTTCTAACAAGTGGCTCAGTTCAGTGTAATTCAACCGTTACACCCCCACGCCAGTAGGGGGAAGACAGTGCCTCTGCTCTCAGGTGACCGATTCAAGTCCTGTCCTGACTTCCGTATACAACACCGGTATACATACCTGGCAAACAAGGCAGACAAAAGATCCGTTTGCTTGGTCCCAAATTCGAACTGAAATACTGCCATTGACTAAAACATATGCTGACTACACTTCACCGACGGTGTTATAACGCAAAGTAGGCTCTCTGCTCAAGACTGCTAGCCCGTATGCTAACGCGGGAAACAAGTTAGCTTTCCACAGCTAGCTATGCCGTGAGCGCTGCTAGCCCCATGGATACATCAACGTTGGTCACAGAGACTGAGCCTTCCCTCGGTAATGTTTTAACCACCATAAGGAACCTGGACAACAAGGTGAGATATTTTGGTAAACAACTTAAAGAAAGCTTCGACATGGTTGCCAGCATTATACAGCAACAATGGAGCTAGGTAGCTAGCTAACGTTAACGTAATATATTATGTGTCCCTAAGAGCCGATGTTGGTTTAGGGTTTAACACTTATCTTACGATACATCCGAGGGCTGTATGCTGTAAAGCCTGTAACGTGGATGAGAGATAAAGCCATGGATGTATTAAGAGAAGCTCTATTCACCAAACTGCAGGCTAACCTAGCACGACATAATGATTACACCTCCTTGGTTGTCTAAATACATCCATCGTTTATTTAGATAATCATGGTAAGGGACCGTTCGGTATTTATGGAATGGACCACCGGAGGAAAATAGGGGAGGGTCATGTCTTTTTATTTTATACTGAGGGGAGGGTCATCCAACATTTTTTAGTCTGGGTGTCACCCAACTTTTTTATTCATGAAAAGAGCAAAATTTCAAAGTGGCTTGTTTAGTGCATATTTATCCATGTAGCTTTCAGTCTCGGCCCCCTAGCAGATGGTCTGACCCCATACGCGGAGTTTGCTGGGGGGGGCAGGAGGAGCGCTGCCCCCCTGGTGGCTCAAACAGGTAATTGCATTGTTTAAAAAATGAGTGGAATAATTTCATCTGGCATGACCAGATATTTTATAAATATCTTAAATAACACAAAACAACTAAATGGTGATAGGTAATACATCAGAGTTCATATACTGCTTTAGTAAAAAAATATTACCTCCCAGGTAAAAAAGTAGTATACTTTAGTGTATTAGAAATATGAATAAAGTACATGAAGTATGCTTCTACTTGTTGTGCTTTATTTAAAGAGTATTTAATATGTACTTTTTAAAAGTATACTTCAAAATAGATGTAATTAAGTTCAACTTCAGAGTCCATACTAATTTAGCAGTAATCAAATTATTTTTTAAATGTACTTTTTGAAAGTGTACTAATGTATTTTAAATTGTATAGAAGTTTATTTTTGTATAGAAGTATATTAAATTTGACATACTTAGAGTGGCAATTCAGTGTACTTATGGGAAGTATCATTTTTGGAAATGAATTGTTAGTATACTTTTTGAAAGTGTACTATGATCTCACTTCATTAGAAGTGTGACTTCTGTACACTTTATACAGTACACTCTAAAATAAGTGTATTTTTAGTGGCATATCTTTCATAAAAGAGATATGCCAGAGTACTTTCATAAAATATGTTAAAATACCAAAATGTATAGTGGTAATTTAGTTACTTATAGTAAGTACGCTTATTTGTAATACAGAGTTAGTATAATTTTTGAGAGTGTACACTGATTTCACTACATCAGTAATATAATCTAAGTACACTCTAAACAAAGCTTCAAAGTTGTTCGCCATTGTTCTCTTCCCGGCATTTCAGAGAAAGTAGGCTGTTCAAGGTTCACTGTAAACCCGGATTTCATATCTAATCAATCATTTTAATTATAATATACTTACATGATTCAAATCAATTTAGTTTTGATTGATTTACTAGCAAATGTAAGTATGTTATATTAATTTGTAGACCTAGTTGAGTCTGTGAATAACTAACCCTAATTCCCAAGTTTCAGTCATGATGACCATCTCTTTACCTAGGCTACATAAGTTGCTATGAAGCCGCAAGATCTGAAAGTAGGCTATTTTTCCCATTAGAGTTTTACGTAACAACAGCAATATTAGGCTAAGTTATTTTTTATTTAACACAAACGCACAGGTTTGTAGATAAATAAATTATATTACTAAAAGTATGGTTATGTTATGGCCGTTGTTTCCATAAATTTCAATTTAATTTCTGAGAAGTCAATTTTTTTTGTTGTTGTTTCCGTATGTCTAAAAACATCAACTACTAGCTACTAACTGTAGGCCTACTCATGAGCCACTGTGACAACGCTCGACTGTTTAATGCAATGCACGATGGGAACGTGAAAGCCGTTACTTTGCCGCAATCCGCTTTTGGCTGAGAAGCTGTCACTTTGCTGCCGCCCGCCGGACAGACCAGTTGCTGCTAACACTTGCCAGGACGGTAAGTAACGTTAAGTAACGATCTCGCCCTCCCGTTGTCCATTGTTTAGTTATCGCTAGCTGCTGAGGAGTCAGACAACTTCATGTTTCCGTGTTTGTGTGTGGATTCAAGGGGATGTTGGTGAGTAGTGGGAAGCTATTTTTTAACTAGGTCGGCACCCTTTTTTCACATGCTAACGTTAGCTAGCTACAGTTTAAAAGTTTTTTCAGTTGGGGTTGGGGTGGGGGGGGCTGTTTGTGAGGATTCGAAGTGAATCAGTTTGACGTCAATGGACATTAATTTAGTCATCCGTTAGCTAGCTAGCTAAATTACTTTTCTCACTGGAGGGGCTTTTTGTGAGTAACGTTAGTCAAAAACGTTGTTTTAAAAAGTTCGCGGACATCAACGTTAGCCACCTGTTTGCTGGCTTAGCTAATGTCAGCTAAATTGCCTAAACCGTCGTTTTAACCAGTTCGTAAATTTAACCAGTTCAACTGTTTCAGTATTATTCTACTTGGGTGGCTCGCCCAAGTAGATTAATAGCTAACACGCAAGTCCTCAGCTCTACGCAGTGAGCTATCAATCACTGATTTATATAGCTATGCCTCCTCTCAAAGGTTCGTTTTTGTTATGTTTTGTTTCAGGTTTGTTAAGGGTTCGCCAGAGTGGTGGGGAAAAGTCTGCAATAGAATTTCTTTGAACTTTCTCTCCAAGGCTGATGGACCTCCTTTAGGAAAAAAGAAGGGCCTGCCCAGCGAGCTTTTGGCTGAGCTTTACGTCAGACAAAGGTGGGTTTGACTAGCTACATTAGTCTACTACCTCTCTTTCCTCTCTCTGTTTCTTTTTATGTCTTTTGTTTCTTCTCTGCTCTATCCTTTTCTTCCCATCAAATCTCCCTTCCTTAATCTTGTCCTTTCCTCTCTTCATATCCTAACTTTCTTTTCTGTCCTCTCCATTTTCCTCCCCTTTTGTCCTCTTGTACATAAACATTGTGTGGAATTTCTGGAATTTATTTGGTAAATACATGTGATTATCCTTAGCAAGAGGTGTTTTACTCTTGTGTCCATTATCTTCCAGACCACTGAGCCAACACACATCAGGTGCCTATGTCTTCGGGGACTGCCTGTCATCTTGGCGGATGATTCTTCTGCCTTCTTCAAGACATGCTCTGTAAGTTAATATTTTTTTGTAAATGTTGCAGGTGCATGCTCATTTGTCTCATTAAAATGAGCCCCCCTGGTGGCTCAAACGGGTAATTGCATTGTTTAAAAAATTAGTGGAATAATTACATCTGGCATGACCAGATATTTTATAAATATCTTAAATAACACAAAACAACTAAATGGTGATAGGTAATACATCTGATTTCATATACTGCTTTGGTAAAAAAAATTATTACCTGGCTGACGATGGGAGCAGCAGGACGCAAAAAACGAAAGTTACTGTTGCACTAGTCTGGACATCTTACCGTGCCAACCTTGCAATAAAGGTTTCCTAAATGCCATGTATATACATGTGATGTCAGCTTACTAATTGATTGCGGGTTTTGTGTAGATTTGGGCTTTTATACGTTTATTCCACTTTGTTTAAACAGCGAAGTGGAGAGGCCTCGTATGTGACGCTCATATCGGCCTTGCTGGATACACCGTGTCATTTACCTTTTTGTGAATCTACTGATCACTGTGGATTACTTTTTTTCGTGTCATTGGATTACGGCAAAATGCGGATCTTTTTTCTCAACGTGTCTTAACGTTTTATGGTGTGACTGCGCTTGGTTTCTGCGTTTGGAGAGGCATCTCAACAGACTGTAGGTCCAACACTGATCGTTCACCATTACATTTTAGTTGAATTTAAGCGTCTGTCTATTGCGTTCCAAAACAGCTGTGCCGCGATTGGATTTCATAAGCGCGAATTGTTAAATTGTGTAATTTAAAAACTTTAAAAATAAACATATGTGTTTTGGAATATAATGTTCAGCTTCGGCAGCTTTACCAATGTGCTAAAATATACAGTGACGATAGTGACAAGTCCAGTGTTGAATTGGTTATATCCCAGCATCCTTTGCTGAATGGTCTCAATATTTTATTGTTTTATTTCATATGAATACTAGTTTACTAGAGGAGTAACTTAGTATTTGAAGTAATGCAGTAATGCATGAGTGTGTATTTAGTTTCCATGCTTATTGTGTTTCCACAACAATGTCAGTGAGTAAATCTACTGAAATGGCCACCACACCATAACAGAGGAGTGGGATGTGTAAGATGAGAATTTGGGATGAGCGAGTACAGCATTATCTGTATCTGTATCTGTTAACCATATGAAGTATCTGTATCTGTACTCGGACTGGGCGGGGCCTAACCCGGAAGTGGGCGGGATTTAACCCAAAAGTGGGTCGGTTTGTCTTGAAATGGGGCTTTAACCGGTATGTTATTTTAAGCATGCAATTGATATGGGTTGATCAGAAATTGTTATATTTATTGCTGATTAGAAAACTATTTACATGACAGCATCAGCATTGAGCTTCAGATCAATGGTTTTGATCACGATAACAAACAAACTATATACAGAACAAGAACAATGAATACAACACATGCGGTTGCAATTATGAAGTAAAATGTAATGAACAAGAGTTTTCATACTCAACATAACTTTCTTTTTTTAATTTAACTTTTTTATGATCAGTGTGACTTTTTTTTTTTTTTTTGGTTCTTTTTTTTTTTTTTATTTCCACACCAGGTGTGTGTGTGTGTGTGTGTGTGTGTGTGTGTGTGTGTGAGTAAGAGAGAGACAGAGAGAGAGAGAGAGAGAAAGAGAGAGAGAGGGGGGCGGGGGTGTTCTACGGATCAAATAGTCCGACGCTGTTTTTCAGATCTGTTTAGAGCCGGCTGACGGTTTAAAAAAGAAAAAAAATCTCCGACAGGCATAGACGTCTGAACAAACCCCACGTTTACCAGAACTCTACTGGTTAATAAGTAAGTACTACAAACCAAAGTAAAAAACAAACCTGAAGCTGAAAAAACCCTAAACGTTAACGGAAAAGACCCGCGAACCTGAGTGACTGAGGGAGAGACACAGAGAGAGAGAGAGAGAGAGAGAGCTGTTCTGTGTGAGCAGAGCGGGACACAGCAACACAATACATCTGTATGTGTAGGGGAGGGGCGCTGTGACGACTAGCCTATCACAGAACGCAGACACAGTCAACTACCCAATGAAGATTTTTATTCAATCCGAGCACAGATATTGACTCGTATTACTCGTATAATACTCGTACTCGGCAAAAGTGCTTTATCCGTACCGGATGCTCGTTTCAGCCGAGTATCCGACTCAACTCTAATGAGAATGCAGAGGTTAACACCTATACATCATGGCTGTAAAAATCAAATTGTATCTGCACGCGAGGGGAGGGTCATTCCTTTTTTTCCCAAATCATTTTGGAGGGTCATAGGAAAACTATTACTGACGAGGGGATGGTCACATCTTTTTAGGTTAGAGGCCACAAAACTCCTCCGGTGGCCCCTTAATTAAATAACGAACAGTCCCTAAATCTACTGAAATGGCCACCACACCATAACAGAGGAGTGTGATGTGTAAGATGAGAATGCAGAGGTTAACTCATGTATGTCATGGCTGTAAAAATCAAACGATATCTGTACTTCTTTGCTAAGTGCAAACTTGCACGCAAGGGCAGGGTCATTCCTCTTTTTCAAATCATTTTGGAGGATCATAGGAAAATTATTACTGACGAGGGGAGGGTCACGTCTTTTTAGGTTAGAGGCCACAAAACTCCTCCGGTGGCTCCTTAATTAAATAACGAACAGTCCCTAAAACCTTAAGTACAGAGCAGATGTTATTGCCTCCACCACCTGCATGTAAGTGTTTTTTTTTTTTTTTTTTTTTTTTTTTTAGCCATTGTCTAATGTAACAGCATAGGTTCATCTTTTGCAATGTCATGTGCAAGAAACCTACCATAAATTAACTGACCAATATTCATATCTACTTTCTTTTTAGATTAGTCAACACCACACAGGAAACCAGCCGGTCGCCCAGAGCTGGATGGGTCCATTGTAACGCAAGCTCTGCCTGTCACTTCATCTTGGGACCCAGTTGAAGGTACATTGGCTGTGAATTTCCATTTCCAATTAAATACAATTTCATGACAAGGAACTTGAGAGTAACTTTTTTGTTGTTGTAAACAGGAGAACTCATCACACAGAGAGGCAAGAAGACTCACTTAAGTTGTTCACATATGAAAGTATATAATGTATAACAACTAAAACCATTAATTATTCCATAGCCATGAGGACATCCATTACCCGCATGGCACAGCGGATTGACACATTTGAGGAAAAGATGGATGAGCTACTCATGCTCTTAAGGAGTCCAGCCCAGTCCCCTCCCTCTGCTCCAGTCGATGACGTGTTGCTGTCGCCCTGCTCAACAGTCACTGAGCTGCAGGAGTGAGACAGGAGTCTCAGTCAACAGGAGAGGAGGAACAAAATGGTAATTAAGTGGCCCTACCCTGCCCTAAGATAACACTATATAATTGCATAAATTCAAATATCGTTATAACTGAACTGACTTCTCTTACAAAATGATATTGTACAAACTATTGTAAGGTTTTAATTTGACTTGTAACTTTGCTTCTACTTGCTACTCTAGCGGCCTCCCAGAAAAACTTCCCCGCGCTGACTGCAGCAGACGTGGAGGACCCCACAGTGCTCCCCCCTCACAATATCCAACAGCCCAGTGTCAAAGGTGGACTCATTCAAGTTTCTGGGCTCCATCATTTCCCAGGACCTGAAGTGGGAGTCTAACATCCTTAAAAAGGCTCAGCAGAGGATGTACTTCCTACGGCAACTGCGGAAGCATGGCCTACCACAAGAGCTATTGGCCATCTTCTACACTGCTGTCCTCCTCCTGCCTCATCCCCTCTGGCAGGCCCTACAGATCCCTGCACACAAAAACAACCAGACACAAGAACAGCTTCTTTCCACTGCCATCACTCTCCTGAACTGCTGATAAGAGGGGTCATCCCCTCTTTGGCCATTCACCTACACATTACATACTTTATCATTCCAATATGCATTTTGCACACTACATTTGCACTATTACTTTGCACATTTATACAATATATTGTGTTAATGTGCCTATGTGTATGTTGTCTCTATTGTACAGTATGTGTCTATATGGCCAATTAAACTGATTATGATTCTTATATAAATATATATTTGTTTTATTTGTTGGTACCATGGTTGTTAAAAAATAACGTTAGGGCAACGTTCCATAAACTTACTTAAGGGTTATTATAGCCTTCACACTGGGAGTTGAAATCAGCTCCGATCCGGCTTCGAAACGACCAGAAGTCATTCATTTCCTATGGAGATTCGCAGACTGCATGCGAATGGGTCCGAACGAGTGCGGTGCGAAAAAAAACATGTCAGTTGGTCCTCCGGATGCGCTCAAAAATTGAACTCTTGCGAAAGGCTACGGATGGTTCCTATCCGACAATTCCAGCATTGCTATGGTACTGATAAACAAACCTGCTAATGCTAATTAGTTAGCTAGCAACAGACATCGAACTATTGACATTATACCGCTATATCACATTTTTACTGACGTGACATGTCAACGTCCTGGGCAACTTGTCTCCACGCAGCAGCCTTTCTAAATATCTGTATAAGAGAGGTCATAGAGAATCGTACATTCAGAGACTTATCAGTCATTCTAGTCTCTTTTTGTGAGTTGCTTCCGAAGCTTACAACGGTAGGGGAACATTTTCTAAAGGTTACAACGGTAGGGGAACGTTCTCTAAAGGTTACAACGTTAGGGGAACGTTCTCTAAAGGTTACAACGGTAGGGGAACGTTCCCTAAAGGTTGCAACGGTAGTCGAACGTTCTCTAAAGGTTTTGGGAATGTTCTGAGAACGGTCGATATAACCAAAAACTAACGTTCCCTAAACGTCAGGAAAACTTTCCATGGGAACCAAAAACTAACCTTCAGGGAACGTTCCTGGAATGTTCTGGGAACCAAAAATTGTTACCTGGGCTGACAAACCAACCTGATTATCGGCCATCTGTCTGGCGAGGTCAGTGACTCGAGTCTGTTCGGTGTGTTCCGTGCCGTCGGCCTTCATTTGGGTCGATTTGACAGTCGGACTCAATGGCCAATCTGATTGGTGGAGCACTAACCCGGAAATGACGAGTGGGATGAGCCTGACTAACGCCTCTCAAAATCTGACCTTTGACGATCCGAAATGAAGACAGATTCAGCAACTGCATGGCCTATTTCTCGCTTAAAATGTTTTCAGGAATACGTTTCGGTGAACTAGCTTCGTAAAATATGAGATCGTATTCCGAAACGAGCCGCCATTATGCTCGGTTGTAAAATCTGAGAGCAGCCAGACCCACGTGACACGTTCGTCCAATCAGCTGCCAGTTTTCATTTTTTTGGGCGACAATACAGATTAGCGCTGCCTGCTGTTATGGAGACGTATTACGTCTCACGCACGCACAGAACGTACGCTCAAGTCAGCGTAGCTTCAATGTGTTCCAAGGCACTTTTTTGATCAACTCGGCTTTTCTGCTGAAGGTCGGCCGTCGGGTTGCTGTGTCAGAGCCTTAAAACAGCAGAGGGAGGTCAGGTGGACTGAGCAGTCAGGACCTAGTTGTAAAGAGGTGAGTAAGCAAAGAGCCTGTAGCAACTATGGGATTCATTTATTCAATTCTCAAGTCTGACCACAATCAGTGATGAAACCTTAGTCACCTAATTGTAGTTTTGATATTTGTTGGATCATTTATAAATTATTCCTTAAAGGTACAATATGTAATATTTCTCCATTAAAATCTCTAAAAATGACAGTCAATTAAATATGTTAGTTTTTTTGCCAAATGTTAACGGTTCAGCAGATAAAATACCCGTAGTACTATACTATGATCCATACAGAAAGTTACGATATTATAAATCTCAACACTGTTTCCTCCTAACTCCTGTTAAATCATATAAGACTAGGGTTATGTAAAGTAAATTCTTGTTCATTTTGTTTGTTGGATCATTGTTTGTTTTTTGAAGTGTTTTAATCTGTGTTTTGGGGATCCTAAACATGCTGTTCTGTACTATACATGTCGGATTCCTCACACGTGCTGACGCTTACGGTAAGTGTATTTTGTCATTTCCAGTGTTCCCGTGTTACAGACGCTAGTTTGTTGCTCCAGCAAAACTTACTCAACTCTGCTTTATTGTTTAAATTAGTGTTAAAAAAAGATTAATTAAAAAATGAATGTTATGTTTGTGCATATGCAAAGACAATGTCGGACTCTGTAGTTTTCTCTGGACCCCTGCCAAACCTGATCAGTGATGAAATGTGCATGTCAGCCTTCAACCGCTGGCTATGTGAATAACTGGAGGGGCGTTCTGGGGAAAGCCTGGTCTGATTAGAGACTGGTCGTTATTTAATTAAGGGGCCACCGGATGAGTTTTGTGGCCTCTAACCTAAAAAGACGTGACCCTGCCCTCGTCAGTAATAATTTTCCTATGACCCTCCAAAATGATTTGAAAAAAAGGAATGACCCTCCCCTCGCGTGCAAGTTTGCACTTAACAAAGAAGTACACATACCATTTGATTTTTACAGCCATGATGTACAGGAGTTAACCTCTGCATTCTCATCTTACACATCACACTCCTCTGTTATGGTGTGGTGGCCATTTCAGTAGATTTACTTACTAACATTGTTGTGGAAACACAATAAGCATGGAAACTAAATGCACACTTCATGCATTACTGCATTACTTCAAATACTAAGTTACTCCTCTAGTAAACTAGTATTCATATGAAATAAAACAATAAAACATTGAGACCATTCAGCAAAGGACGCTGGGATATAACCAATTCAACACTGGTTGCTATGGACTTGTCACTATCGTCATTGTATATTTTAGCACATAGGTAAAGCTGCCGAAGCTGAACATTATATTCCAAAACACATATGTTTATTTTTAAAGTTTTTAAGTTACATTGTAACAATTTAACAATTCGCCCAGCTGTTTTGGAACGCAATAGACAGACGGTTAAAATCAACTAAAATGTAACAGTGAACAATCAGTGTTGGACCTACAGTCTGTTGAGATGCCTCTCCAAACGCAGAAACCAAGCGCAGTCACACCATAAAACGTTAAGACACGTTGAGAAAAAAGATCCGCATTTTGCCGTAATCCAACGACAAAAAAAAAGTAATCCACAGCGATCAGTAGATCCACAAAAAGGTAAATGATATGGTGTATCCAGCAAGGCCGATATGAGTGTCACATACGAGGCCTCTCCACTTCGATGTTTAAACAAAGTGGAATAAACATATAAAAGTCCAAATCTACACAAAATCCGCAATCAATTAGTAAGCTGACATCACATTTATATACATGGCATTTAGGAAACCTTTATTGCAAGGTTGGCACCAGTGTTGGGAGTAACGCGTTACAAAAGTAACGCGATTACAGTAATGTATTCCTTTTTGCTGTAACGCAGTAATATAACGCATTACTAATTAAATTTCGGTAATATTATACTCGTTACAATCTCAGTAACGCGAGTTACAATGCATTTTAACGCAACATTTAGTGGTGCATTGGTTTTTTTAAGAATTCACCAACACCGCGACACATTTCTTCACAGGAAAAAAAAAAAGCCGTATTATTTTCCTGTCGCTGTATTCGATGGTTGAGATGACAAATACATTTGCGAGATGGATATTATTTTCAGGAGTTATTACGCTGCGTTGAAGTGAGCTGTCCTGTTTCTGTTCCCGTGGTCAGAACCAGAACCAGAGATGGTGCGGACAGCATGTATGTCCCAACAGGTGACGGTACGTCAGCGGCTGACAGATATAAACATGTCGGGAATTAATGTTGAGGCTTGCTACCATAGACTGTATATAAGAGTGGACCAACAGATCCCGTTGCTCTGGACGGAGACCAGTGAAGGCCGTTAGAAGTACTTTTCCGGTGAGCGCTGAGCGTTACTGCGCAGCCTCCAACTGAGAGAGACGACGTAAATGTGACGTGAGCAACGTGTCTGAAAGTTGTAAGTCTTCTGGTAGCTGTGCCAAGAGAAATCTCAATCATTCCCAATCTAGCAGAGACGGAGAGCGTAGGTATATGTAAGGAGATAACATAGGCACAGGCTAATTATTGCTAACTAAAATGCTAGTTAACATTAGTAATTACACTTAAACAGCTAATGTGAGACGAAACTGCCTGCGCGCTTCTCCTGTACTATACGGTAATTCCTCTACTATGCGACAGTAAGTCGCGTGGTTATGACACAATCGTTAGCCTATTTTTATAAAAACGTCTACTACGGAGCCATAACGTGAGGTACAAGGTAATGGAGCCTTTTATACATTGTCGTGTTTCTTTAGAAATGAACAATGGACAAATAGAGTCTTTAAACGCTTCAGATGTAAAGTTATTCGCTGTCAAAGTGGCGCCAAAATGAATGGCGGTCAATGGAATGCTAACGGGAGGTGATCGCTTTGTAGCATTAAAATGGCGCCATAGGAGGTTCGCGGTCCGAGGAGAGGCTTACCCCCTTGCTTGCTACACGTAAATATCATTGCATTTTTATCAGCCGTGGAGAGTAACTATGCCTGTAGTGGAATGGCTTCGAATGACGACCAAAAACGCTTGTCTTTTACTGTGACCATTTACTGTTCAATATGTTGCAGTTTTACAAACAAGAAAGTGAACAACTTGAGCCTGACGGAAATGTTGCTTCTCAGTAAGCTAGCAAGAGTAGGCTACACAACAGACAACTTCCATGTAGCCTACTTCAAAATAAAAGCACTTCCTGTGACGGTTCGCAGTAAAACTAAATTACTGTTAAATAAGGTTGTGTAGGCTACCTTTTCATAAATCAGCTGTAAATCAAGTACTGTAAATAATGTTAATAGTGAGTTTTAATCACACTATAATTGAACATTTCCTTTAGAGTGTTTTAACCTAAACAACATGAATTTCTTATTGAAGTGCTATAAACAAACATTTTACAACAATGCCATACTTTTGAGTATTTTTATTTTCTCCTACTTGCCTATTATATGTTTTACTTATCTATTTTGTATAGCTTTAGTTACTTTGCATATTTATATTAATTACACAAAATATGAATAATCTATGATGTATTAAAGTGGATAAAGACGAGACTTTATTGATCCGGTGGTGAAATTCACAAGCTAGCTGCCAAATCAAATTTCCCCTGTTATTTTGGTGAAAGTAACTCAAAAGTAATGCAAAAGTAGTGTAACGCATTACAATTCAGAGACAGTAATATTGTAATATAACTAATTACTCTCAAATGACAGTAACTAGTCTATAATGTATTACATTTTGGAAGTAACTTGCCCAACACTGGTTGGCACGGCAAGATGTCCAGACTAGTGCAACAGTAATTTTCATTTTTTTGCGTCCTGCTGCTCCCATCGTCAGCCAGGTAATATTTTTTTTTACCAAAGCAGTATATGATCAGATGTATTACCTATCACCATTTAGTTGTTTTGTGTTATTTAAGATATTTATAAAATATCTGGTCATGCCAGATGTAATTATTCCACAAATTTTTTAAACAATGCAATTACCCGTTTGAGCCACCAGGGGGGCAGTGCTCCTCCTGCCCCCCCAGCAAACTCCGTGTATGCGGTCAGAACCATCTGCTAGGGGGCCGAGACTGAGAGCTACATGGATAAATATGTACCAAACAAGCCACTTTGAAATTTTGCTCTTTTCATGAATGAAAAAGTTGGGTGACCCACCCACCCAGACTAAAAAATGTTGGATGACCCTCCCCTCAGCAAAATATAAAAAGACATGACCCTCCCCTATTTTCCTCCGGTGGGCCATTCCATAAATACCAAACGGTCCCTTAGGAGAGACGGCATTCATCCCACTTGGGACGGAGCCGCTCTCATATTAAAAAATCTGACCGAGTCTATTGTCGGTCATAAACCATGACAACCCAAGTTTAATATTAGTAATCAAAGGTGCAGCGCAGTGCGCTCCTCTGTGCTTCCGTTGGAGCAGTCGTCCACTCATAGTGTAATAACCACGGTGTCTGTCCCCCGACTCAGATCGGTTAAATCAAAGGTAAACAAAAGAGGGGCTATACTTAACAACCTAATTGGAATCAAGACAACCATTGCATCGATAGAACAGAATAAGAAAATTAGATGTGGACTATTAAATATTAGATCTCTGTCTTCTAACGCAATATTGGTAAACAATTTGATATCAGATAATCAAATTGTTCTATTCTGTCTTACCGAAACCTGGCTGGGCCATGAAGAATATGTTAGTCTAAATGAAGCCACTCCTCCCAGTCATAATAATACTCAAATTCCTAGAGGCTCAGGCCGAGGAGGGGGAGTTGCAGCCATGTTTGACTCAAGCCTGTTAATTAATCCTAAACCTAAACTAAATTATAACTCGTTTGAAAGCCTTGTTCTTAATCTTCAACATCCAACACGGAAAACATTACAGCCAATTATATTTGTTGTTATTTACCAAGCTCCAGGTCCGTATTCTGAATTTTTATTGGAATTCTCTGAGTTTGTACATGTGTAGTCCTTAAATCAGACAAAGTACTTATTGTAGGTGATTTTAATATCCATGTGGATGTTGACAGCAATAGCCTTAATACTGCTTTCAACTCATTATTAGATTCAATTGGTTTCTGTCAGAGTGTGCATAAGGCCACGCACTGTTTTAACCACACCCTCGACCTTGTGCTGGCATATGGCATCGAAATTGAGGATTTAATAATATTTCCGCAGAATCCTGTATTATCAGACCATTTTTTAATAACTTTCGAATTCTTACTACCCGACTATACGAAATTAGATAAAAGCTTCTACACTAGATGCCTATCTGACAGTGCTATAGCTAAATTTAAGGAAGATATTCCAACAGCATTTAACTCAATGTCATGCCTTAATATAACAGAGGACCTTTGTGTTAACTTTAGTCCCTCCCAAATTGATAAATTTGTAGACGATGCTATGGCCTGCCTACGGACGACTTTAGACTCTGTTGCTCCCCTCAAAAAGAAGATGATGAAGCAAAGGAAACTAGCACCTTGGTATAACTCCCAAACTCACAAATTAAAACAAATCTCGCGAAAACTTGAAAGTAAATGGCGTTCCACCAAACTGGAAGAATCTTGTTTAGATTGGCAAGAGAGTCTGAAAACCTATAGGAAGGCCCTCAGAAATGCCAGATCAGACTACTCATCATTAATAGAAGAAAATAAGAACAACCCAAGGTTTCTTTTCAGCACTGTAGCCAGGCTGACAGAGAGTCACAGCTCTATTGAGCCATCTATTCCTGTAGCTCTGAGTAGTGATGACTTCATGAGCTTCTTTAATGACAAAATTAAAACAATTAGAGATAAAATTCATCACCTTTTGCCCTCAACTTCTAACAGTTCACCTTTAAATGCAGGACTGTAGAAAGAATGAGACATGACCTGACATATACTTTGACTGCTTTTATCCTATAGACCTTCAACAATTAATGTTAAAAGTCTCTTCAGCTAAGCCATCTACCTGTCTCTTAGACCCCATCCCAACGAGGCTACTTAAAGAAGCATTACCCGTGGTTAACACTTCATTACTAGATATGATCAATATGTCTTTATTAACAGGTTATGTACCGCAGTCATTTAAAGTAGCTGTGATAAAACCTCTTCTGAAAAAACCCACCCTCGATCCTGAAGTCTTAGCCAACTATAGACCTATATCTAACCTTCCCTTTCTCTCCAAGATCCTTAAGAAGGTAGTCGCTAATCAGTTATGTGATTTTCTACATAGCAATAGTTTATTTGAGGACTTTCAGTCAGGATTTAGAAAGCATCATAGCACAGAGACAACACTGGTGAAAATTACTAATGACCTTCTAACTGCTGCTGACAAAGGACTTGTCTCCATACTTGTCTTATTACATCTTAGTGCTGCATTCAACATGATTGACCATACCATCTTGTTACAGATTGGAACATTTAGTTGGCATTAAAAGAATCACACTAAGCTGCTTTAAGTCCTATTTCTCTGATCGATCGCAATTTGTTAAAGCTCCCATATTATGCTAATTTTCAGGTTCATAATTGTATTTTAAGGTTATACCAAAATAGGTTTACATGGTTTAATTTAAAAAAAAAAAAAAAAAAAAATGTTTTTGTTGTACTGCACAGCTCTCTCTCACTGCTGCAGCTCCTCTTTTCACCTTGTGTTCAGGTCTCTGTTTTAGCTACAGAGTGAGACATCTTTTCTTCTGTACTATCTTTGTTTGCACTTGTACATGCGCAGTAGCTCAGATCATAGATCATGTCAGCTAGCTCAGACAGTAAAAGAGAGGCTGTTTCTCCAACTTCGGTCAGTTACAAGGCAGGATTAGCCGGGAGACTTCTTCTAAACGAGGGTGCACAGGTTAGTAGTTCTTTTGTAAATTATGGTGATCTTGTGTGTGTTGTAGCAGTGCTTTGCCATTGAGAATGAGGTAGCCTGCTAGCGCTAGCATGCTAACGGTTGCGGTTAGCCATCTTATTTCGGCTAGTGACGTAGAAAGCCGTGCAGATTTTGACCAGCTCACCCGGAGACTGAAGGCAGGGCACATTCAAAAACCCGTATCTCACTCAAAACAGCAGGGATGGTTTTTTTTTCAAAGTTTGTATGCGTGTGGAAGCACCAGAGACACAAAATAACACTCCAAATCCCAGAAAAGTGATTTCTTTCCTAATATGGGCAGTTTAATGTTAACAATAAATCCTCCAAGTACGCTAATGTTAGCCATGGCGTTCCACAAGGCTCAGTGCTTGGACCAATTCTATTCTCTTTATATATGCTTCCTCTTGGCAATATTATTAGGAAACACTCAATTAACTTTCACTGTTATGTGGATGACACCCTATTATATTTGGCAATCAAGCCAGACGAAACCAGTCAGTTAGCTAAACTTCAACCATGCATTAAAGATATAAAATCCTGGATGACCTACAATTTTCTGATGTTAAACTCAAACAAAACTGAAGTTATTGTGCTGGGCCCTAAACACTTCCGAACTTCATTATCTAAAGATATAGCTACTGTTGGAGCCAAAATTATGATTTCATTGTTAATTTTTATTTTGATCAATTGTGCATGGATGCAGTGACATTTGCAGTAAACTGGACTCATTGTGAGCTGATAATTTGTGTTCATCTTGGTGAATGGCATATCATCACAGCCTTTTGGCAATCAGCTGATTAGGGTAGTAATTGCATCAGCTGGTGTATAAAAGCCAGGAGCTGTCATTGAGTTAGGTGCCTTTGGTTTGTAGCCACACGTTTTTTTGACCGCTTACAGCCAATTCAATAAAACTAAAGGTTTTATTCGGGCTTGAGTCCGTGTGTGTGTGTGTGTGTGTGTGTGTGTGTGTGTGTGTGTGTGTGTGTGTGTGTGTGTGTGTGTGTGTGTGTGTGTGTGTGTGTGAAGGGAGTAGGAAGTCTTAAAGAAAATAGCAGAAATAGCAACTCAATAAGGCCCTTCCATTTTATTCCATGAATATAGTGTTGACTTTAATAAAATGTATTTCAGATCACAATGGCAAAGGCAAGAAAGACAGAGAGAGATCATCAGACACAGAGAGAGAGGCAGGCAAAGGATAAGACAAGGAAATTAAATCAGTGGAAGCAGGACTATGACTAGGATTATTTATGCCTATGTCTGTGATGCTATGAGAGATGTGGAAGGGAATATGTCAACACCAAGGTACCTAAACTGCCTCACTATTGGGATGTTAGAGGGCAGGGACGTGAGTGATAAAGCCGAATTTAAGTGCATTAATGATGATTTAGTCCAATTGATCTTATATCCAGATAAAGAGCTGAATAAATCAAAGGTGGGTAGTAAATGTGGTATGGAGGACCCTGCGTCCCTAACATAAAGATAAGATATCATCTGCATATAATGATATTCTGTGTTCTGTATTGCAAAACGTAATAGGAAGTACAGCAGGATGCTGTCTAATTTTACTTTCGAAAAGTAATGGGGACGGGGGCAACCCTGACAGGTGCCCCTTGATATAGGAAACTGGGTGGAGCAAATATTTCCTGTTAACCATTGCTGAAGGATTGGCATACAATACCTTGATCATCTTAATAAACTGAGAAGGCGCACATTATCAGATGCTAGACGGGTCTTAATAAATCCAGTTTGGTCATTATGTATCAGTTTTGTCAGATAGGCGTGTAGTAAGTACTTTAGCAAAGAGCTTGACATCCCCATTGAGAAGAGATAGGGGTCTATAATTACTGCACTGGGAAGGATATTTGTTTGGCTTGGGAAGTAAAGAGATTATAGCAGCATTAGCACCTGAGTTGAATGCACCTTTATCAATCGCAGTATTAATCATATCCAGCAGTGGTGTATGTCCCAAAAAGCAAGATATAACTCTGGATATAACCATCCCACCCTGGGGACTTGCCCTTCTTCATACTGACAAGGGCCTCTCTCAACTCCTCGAAGGAAATGGGAGAACTCAGTTTTCCTGATTCTTGGTTGGAGAGAGAAGGCAACTCCAGATCATGAATAAAGTTTTCACAGGTGTTTGAGTCTAGTGTTACTTCAGATTGATAAAGGGTAGAATAGAATGTTTTAAATGCAGAATTAATTTCACCAGGTTCAGTTAAAGTACGATGAGGTGATTTAATGGCCAAAATGTTACGTTAAGTTTCAGTCTTAGAGCTAATAGATGGCTTGGTCTAGATGCATTGAAATAATATGTCCTTCTTGTTCTGTGCATCAAGAACTCTGCCCTCTGCCTCAGTAAGGAGTTTAATTCGGCTCTTGTTGTAGATATTTTCCCTAGTAAGACATCACTTTGTGCGCTCTGTCGTTTGGCCTCAAGTTGTGTACGGGTATCCTCCAGTTCATTTATTTTAAGAAGCCTTCTTTTTTTAAGGTGAGATGAAAAGGAGATTGATGAATCTCTTATTGAGCCCTTAATGGCATCCCATAAGATTCTGGTGTCTCCCACTGACCCTGCATTAAATCCGATTAAAGGTTGTTAGTGCATTGCTAAAAAAGACACAGAACTCTTCATTTTTGAGAAGAGAGATGTTGAAACGCCAGCGTGATGCTCTAGGAGGAGTGCCCAGGAGTATAAGATGAGCTGAGACTATACTGTGATCTGATAATGAGCAGGATTTAATTACAATATTATGTATTTCAGAAAAGGAGGCAGGTGAAGCTAATAAATAATATATTCTAGCTGAATAGAAAGTGTACTGTTTGGAAGTGGGATTAATTGTACGGTATAAGTCTGCTAAACTAAGAGAAGATAAAAAGTCCTGAAAGTCCCTGGAGGCTCTTAATTGTGTGGAGGTAGAGTGTTGAGCAGATTTATCCAATGATAAGTTTACACAAGTGTTCATATCTGCACCTATGATTAGTAAGAAATCTTGAAGGTGTGATAAAACTGTAGTAAGGTTGGAGAAAAAATTAGGTTCATATTGAGAAGGAGCATAAATGGAGATAAAGGCAAATTTACGTCCTGAAATAATAGTTTTGATGTATGCAACCCTGCCATCCTCACTGCCAAATTGATCTAGTATATTTAACGAGAGTGTCGTGATAGTGAGGAATGGTGGACCCAAACGCAGAGAGAGGGAGGCAGGCAGGAGCAGCGTTGAAACTCAAAGATTTATTGGAAAACAATGAGGGGAGCAAACAACAAAGGAAGTCCTGAAGGCAACAGGCAAAAAGGTCCAAAGTACAAAAAAACAAGAACAGGGAATCCAGGGAGCCGAGACAGACACAGGAACACACAAACTGACCGGGAGGAGATACAAACAGATGGCACCAGGACACAAAACGATCTGACAAAAGACAAAGAGAACACAGGGGTTAAATACAAGAGGTAATGAACAAATGAGGGACAGGTGACACGACACATCAGGGCGGGGCAGGACAATCAACAAAGGCAAAAAGTAAAACTAGACATGACAGGACAGAAAACAGACTATCAAAATAAAACAGGAAACAGGAACACTAACAAAAACCTGAAATCACAACTAAACACAGAAACTTGACAACACAGAACACAGGAATAATACACAATAAAACAAATAAAGGCAACAGAAATGAACAAACTGGTAACAGAAATATCCTCAAACCGTAACAGAGAGATTGCGTTTCAATAAAAAATGCACCCCTAGTTTTGGAATTCAGGGATGCAGAGGCAGCTACATAGTAGTGTTTGTTTGCTAAACGATGAGTGTCTGCAGTTTTTAAATGTGACTCTTGTATGAAAGCAATATCCACTAGTTGTCTACGTAAGAAGTCTAAGCAAGCAGTTCTCTTAATCTGGCCATTCAGCCCATTAACATTCCAGCTAATAACATGTAGATTAGTCATGTTAAGCTATGTCAGAAAATAATTACATTGCATATGAGATTGAAAAGTAGAGAAAGAAAAAATAAATACATAATATATGTCGAGCAGTGCAGCAATCCAATTGCAAAAGATTTAGGAAGTAGAAACCAAGAAAGAGAGACCTATACCAACCCTGATAAACCTATCGCCATAACCCCAGCCCTCTCCAAAGAACGGGAGAGAGCCTGAAAACACCCACGCCCTTGTTAACATCATAACAATAACACACATTAGAAACCACTCTTAAAGAGTCCGGTGTACCCCTAAATGTTGGACCCATGATCCTGGGGTAGAGTAACATCTCCAAGTAGGCCATTTCGCAGCCCCCCACCACCCACTATATACATTGAGAATACCGCAGTATAAAAAGAAAATAAATATTTTGGTCAGTAAAAGACCGAAGGTAAAAATATAATAAACAGTAATAATGAAAGTAAAGGGAAACAGGAGAAAGTTTAAGAGAAAAGAAGGTAAATAATATGAAAATTGTTTGCCATGTCAACTCCATTCACTAAATCAAACATACAGAAGATACCAAGTGATGCTCGCTAGTTAGATAAACAGTCTATTTCGGCTCATCACATTGAGCAGTCCAATCCCAAATTAAGACGCATGGCGGAGTTATGTATTAAATTGATACAAAATAGTAACCTTACTTTGTTCCCTTAATGAATAAAAAAAAAAAAAGTAAACAAACACTTATTCATTGAGAGATTCCGTGAAATCCTTAGCTTCTTGTGGAGTGTTGAAGAAGTGGCTTGCTCCTCCACACGTTGCTTTCAGCCTAGCAGGGTAAAGGAGAAAGGTGCGGAAGCCCAGTTGTTGTAAAGCATTCATTGAAGCAGAGAAGGACAGCTGGCGTCTGAAAATTTGTGTGCTGTAATCTGGCGAATAGCCACCCCGTCCACCTCCACAGTTGTTTTCCGTGCAGCGCCTATGATCCTATCTTTTCCGTGCAGTGCCTATGATCCTATCTCTGTCGGTGAAACGTAGCAGCTTCAACAGGAGAGTGCGGGAAATGGGTTTGCCGTTAGCGTCCTCCTTCGCTGCGCTTACCCGATGTGCACGCATAATTTCCACTGAACCCAGCCCCGGAAACCAATTTTGGATAGCGGTAGACAGAAAGGTAAGCAAATTTAACTTTTCCTGTATTTTCTGGGATCCTATGCACCCGTATATTGTCTCTACGTGAACTGTCTTTCATGTCAGTTACCTTATCTTCCAGACTGGCACACTTTGCCCTTAGCTTGCTCAGCGATGCAGAGAGACGGCTATCCACTTCAGTCAGGCGGTTTTCACCTGCCTCCATGTGCTCCATACACTTTGAAGTGTCAGCCCGCATGGCCACCATTTCACTCCTAAATTCTGCCATTTTGCTCAGCCACCATGGCTTGCGTTTTAGCTGAGAGTTGAGTCACCACATCCTCCACGAACTTGGGGATAGCCTCCTCTAGCTCAGCAAGTTCTTCACTATCAACTGAATGAGAAGTTGTCTGCTTAGCAGCTGTCTTCGATGAAGTCGCCATGACAGTGTTGAATACGTCTATAAAAATTAAAAAAACTACTAAAGTTTGAGATATGCGGATAAAATGTGAAAGATTAAGGGGGAAACTGTGGAGCCGTGGTGAGAAACTACTGCATCCCTCGCAATGATCACATGACTCCGTTTAAAACATTTCTGGAGGCTTGAGGGACGAAGGGTCACCGTGGAGAGTGGAGGGAAGCGACTTGACAGGGCGTTGTTCATGCCACTGTTTTCCAAGGCCTGGAAGAAAGCTGCAACTCCCTCAAATGCCCAGGGTGGACTTCGTGGGTCAGGGATATTCCCATTCAACCCAGACAAGATAAAGATAAATCTGTTCATACCATCAGAAACAACGGAGAGACCCTTTGGAGAGACTCCAGTAGAACCTGCATGTGCAACTCCAAGCCATCCTCCGTGTGATAACAATAACGGGGATGATGATGATGATTCCTACCATCAAGGAATGTTCAATCTTCCAGAGCACACCCCTTGCCACCCTCTGCATGATGCTGTTCAAGCCAGCAATCTCTCCTCCTCCACAATCTCCACAGCACCTTCTTCTGTCCGCCATTATTGTCACCCCACCACCTCTGGCACAGGAAGTTGAAGTGGTGACACAGCCAGAGGTCTCCTTCAAATCACTGATCGCCCTTCCGGTCAGAGAACGCCCAACTACCAGCCGCCAGAAGGCAAAGGGTCCATCATATGATCTGACCAGTGACGACCATTTTTCTTTCATTTAAGAAAAGCGGTGAAAAAAAGGGGAAAAAGCAAAAGTCAACAACACTCAACCAGGCCACAACCAGTCAAGTCCGTCAAGTCAACCAGGATCCTTGTGCTATCTGCCAGCATTCTTATGGCAACTCAAAAGACCCTAAGTCCACAGAGGAGTGGGTTTCTTGTGCAGTCTGATCCCGTTGGTTTCATGAATTCTGTGCAGAGGACAATGGGGTGATTGATGACGACATTGCCTTTACATGCAAAGCTTGCCTGTTTCCAGAAATGTAGCGACTTATTAACTTCTGCGGGCCATTTTTTATCTGCTGTTGTTTTTTATCTGCTGTTTGTTATATTGTAATAGGCCTATGCAACATTTTATATATTTACCTTCAAATATATACATGAGTTTATAATAAATGCATCAAAACCATCATATTGTTTTATTTGCTTGATGATGTAGAAGGATTATTATAATAATAGAGAATAACAAATATAATGTAAAAAGGAATATGGAATACTATTAACACTATTATTACAAAAGGACTTAACAAATTGAATTATCCGGAAAACTTCAAGGACAATGACATGACGTTGACAAATGTGAATGAGGTGGTTGACAGATTCAACAATTTCTTTGTAAATGTGGGCCCTAAACTGGCCAAATATATAAAGTACACAGGATGAAATACTCCGTGATGGACCATGTGGATAAAAACCATAGACTGTATATTATTATTTTTCTGTATTGTAATAATACTGTGTTATAATGTCTGTTAAAAAAAAGACCCATATGAGAATGGCAATACCTCCGAATGATATCGAGACTGACCTGTGAGAGGCAGCAATGTGCTGCAAGGCATCTAGTCTGTCAGAAAGCTAGAAGAAGAAGAAAGAAAACGAAGAAGAAGAAAAAGAAGAAGAAGAAAGCTATGACAAGATGGCGGAATGTGAAAACACCAACGATGTTTCAATTGCAGAGCCTTCTAAATTATGTGACTTGCTAGATCGTGGGTGGAAGATATTTGAGGAGGTAGACATTGCAAACGAACCACTTGGCTCTACCAGTATCCAGGTCAAAGTTAAACGTGGTATCAGTATGTTGGAAGAAGCGTCTAGAATGGTGGCCCAGCTCGACCTGTTCAGCCGCAATGAAGAGCTTGAGGAGATAGCCACGGCCGACCTGAAATACCTGCTGCTGCCTGCTCTAGTAGGAGCTCTGACCATGAAGCAGACCAGCCGAGACAAACGACTAGAGGTAGTCCAAACAGCCCGGGCTTACTTTATGGATTTTTTGAAGAGGTGTAAAGAGTATAACACATCACAGTTTGAGCTGCCAAATTCGACAAATGAAAGCACAAGTCCTGACGAAGAATCAGAAAATGGAAACTTAACAGCCAAGGTAAGTGGCCTAGCTAAACAATAGCACTAACGTTACCATAAATGACAATAAAATTGCTTCTTAAGAGAAGTGATGTGTATGTAAATGCATAACGCTAAGTGTCAAAATGTAGAATCTGTATAACATAAAGTTAACTGATCAGTTTGAATGAACCAGAAGCAGTATTAATGGTTTGCATCAATAGTTTCATGGTAGTTGCTAGGGCTGCATGGTATGAGGAAAATATTTAATTGCGATTATTTTGACTGATTCACGATATTGGAAGAAATGATCATTTTTGTATCATTCTCATTTCATTGAAAAAAAATAAAATAAATAAATAAAATATATATATATATATATGAATGATTGATTGATTGATTGATGTGTGATGTCTGTAGGATAAGATTTGTATGCCGGGACGTCTCTGCAGCACCACAATACTTTATTTTAGAATGTTTTGACACACATTTTGCCTTTAACAAATATTACGCCACCCTGCTATTTGGATATATATGGATTTTGATAAAATTGCGATTAATTGTGCAGCCCTAGTAGTTGTATGTAACTTATACCTCTTTCACGCCAATAACCAGGGTCAGACCAGGGATATTTTGTGGTGAGAGGTCAAGGGACCCCTTTTAAAATGGCCATGCCAGTTTTCCCTCGCCAAAATGTAGCCTAACTTTGGAGTGTTATTTAACCCCCTTCCCGATAAGCTAGCATGACATAGTTGGTGCCAATTGATTCCTTTAGGTCTTCTAGTTTCATATGATACAAAGATTTCTTAAACCCAGGCCTAGCGAAGGACCTAACGTCAGTATATTTTAACACTTCGTTTTTTGCAGAAGCAGCGGCTCCAATGAACTTCAGGGCTGGGCATCGTTCAAAATCTTTCGATCCGGTGCCAATTTCGATACCTAGGTTTCGATGCCGGTTCCTTAACAATACTTTTTTCAATATCATATGTTTTAAAATCCATTTCAACATCAACGGAAATACATTAAACACAAAACTTTTGTTTTCCACCTTAATTGTGAATCAAAACAGTAATCAAAATTTAAAAATTCTGGTAACACTGCTCACTCAGAGTAACATTAATAAAACTGGTTGTGCTTTTGGATAGGGATGCGCCAATCAAATACTCAGGATTGGTATCAATCCGAACTTGGCCAAAATTAACAAAAAAAGACACACTTTTTTGCCACAACATGAACATATTATGAATAATAAATAAATAAACAAATGACATTGTGTACAGGCTAATATTGAACTAACTAAAATGCAAAGGAATGTAAACAACTGCAGAAGGTACCTGGCTTTTATTTGAAGCAGGCTTTTGTTAGAGGCAGGCCTTTATTTCTAATTCCATCTGTTTGATAAGTATAATTGTTTTAAATAAACTGTTATAAATGAAAAGCCATAGCGTTCCAGTGGACAGAGATCATTCATTTTTTAAGAAACTGCAAAAATATCACCATATACAACAACAGCCAGAAGGGCGACAAAGCAATTTGGGTCAGAATTAATCAAACACCACCATTGTGTCAGTTTGAACCCTGTAAATGTACCGGGTATTTATTTCAAATACAGGTACTATGGTATTGCTGGTAGATTACACTAAGAGCATACAGTAGTTTTGTAAAATTGCATTGCTGGTTTGCAGTAGGACTGAAAAGATTCCTTGAGTAACTTGAATAATTTGATTACTAAAAATCTTGTTTTTAGTAATCGAGTAATTCTTATTTTTAGTTTTAGCTTTGTTTAATTAATGTTAGCAACGTTGTATCGCTCACGGTGTTTCCGCACGGAGGATTATTACTGCCGCACACCGGGCAGACGCTGCTGGCGACACATGTCATGAAGACTGATTACAAAATGAAGAAAGAGGGGCTAAGAGAAGAGACAGGCTGGAGAAAATGACAGAAAGTGTCCAAAGTTTGGAATCAGTTCAAACATAATTAAAACAAAAACTCTGTACTAGGGATGGGCATTCGATTAAATTTTCTTAGTCGATCGTCGGGAGAATTAACGAACGACGATCGATTAATCATTAATATTTTGATATTAAAATTTATTATTTATTTAACTTTTTATAAGTTAAAAATGCAATGAAAATACAAAAATACAGCGTGTTTTTCCTCGATGTGATCTTAATTACAAGAAGAACAACTTGTGGCAGTTAAACTGGAGGTTATAGATATAGATTATAGATATATGAGCTGCGGTGCTCGGAAGCAGCAGAACCTGCAGCTGTGTGCCGGCGTTCTTAAACAGAGACCGTCGTTTGTTCCAAAATAATAAATAAAAAGAATCATGTTAAATAATAACTTAACAAAAACATATTAATACTAGATCTGACAGGTTTTCAAAATGTAACTCAAAACTATCCAAGGCACGGACAAAGCCTAATAACAAAATAACCAGTAGGCTAACTCAGATACAACTTCTGCACCAGTCTACTGATTTTTGTTGTGAAAGATAAGCATGTTGACATGATCTGGGGTCAGACGCGACCGCTACCTGGTGACCGTCAGTCCAGCTGCCGAAAACAGCCGCGCTAACTTGGCCAACCTGGGGAACCTTATTCCTAGGGCTGGGCGATATGACCTAAAAATAAAATCCCCGATTTTTTCTCCCCCTACTTAAAATCAATCTGCAGATGACAAAGAAATTGTTCAAAACAAGTTTTAACTTTATTTTGTTTTGACTCACACACACGCACACACATGGGGCATGTATACCATTATGATTATTCATGCCAATTTTGTGGAAATATAAATTGGTTTGAGTGTTTTCCCTTTTTTTGGATGGGGGGTGCTATATATTAAACAACAAACAAACGGATGCGTGAGATAAAGCTGTTTTCACACCGGTAATTCACTTCTCGTTCCTCGCTAAAAGTTCAAATCATTTTAATGTTATTGTGCAACCTTGCCCCTATTTTCACCTGTTGCTGAGTAACGTACATTAACAGCCCATGGTCTCTTGAATGTAGCATACCTGTAGCAAGCTCCTTCGTTGTAACTAGCGGTAGAAACAAACGTCGAAGAGGAGCTCCGTGCTACAGAGCAGCGATTGCTAGT
Organism: Sander lucioperca; assembly: GCF_008315115.2. NCBI lineage: Eukaryota > Metazoa > Chordata > Actinopteri > Perciformes > Percidae > Sander > Sander lucioperca. Next base: position 47,840,037 of record NC_050173.1, on the reverse strand, counting down.
TGTTTTAGCCGCTACAGACCTCCATCACAGCTCGGTCGTATCAGCGGCATTTAGTAGATGTGTTGAGCCGCAAAAGAGTTCCTCAACACCGCCTCTGGTGCCCCGCATGGTGGTCCTTTAGGTCAGCGGTAGCTGGTGGTTTAGTTATCCGAGAATAGGTGACTCTCAGCCGGGGACAGAGCACCGCGAGCTGCCGGTCATTTCGGCGGAGATTACGGATAAGTAAGTAATGAAACTACTAGTTAAGAAAAGAATTAATGTTAGTCCCTGTCGCTGCCATGTTGTTTGTGTATCTCTATGGCAAACGCGCGGGGCGAGGGCTGAGCCCGTTCGGAGCTATGGGAGCCCAGAGGGGAGCGTCGGCGGATGTTAAGGAGAAAATCGATTTTCATTTAAACAAATCAACGTTAACTACACATTCGAGTTAATCGATAAAATCGATTTATCGCCCAGCCCTACTTATTCCATTCTTCGTAGTGAGTTTCTACCAGTCTGGTGATGGTATGTCGTGACGGAATGTGATATGCTGGTTCTAATATCCATGTCAATGAACTTGCAGGTCCCTTGGGTAACTTTCTCTGCTCGTTATGCATCGCAGCTCCTCCATGCTAACGCCGAGTTTATGCTAGGTTGAGACTGAGAGCAGGATGCACCGCGGCCGCCACCAACATTAACAGGCTCGGATACTTTGTTTAGTGGTAGGCTACATCATTTGAGTCGTGGCCGTGTTGTACTTATACACGGCATCTCAGTGTTTGCAGTGAACTAAGTCGTTTTTTTTAATCAAAATGGTCCCACAACACACGTGTCCTCTTCATGATTACTTTTGAAATCCATACATTAACTCGCAGCCAGGTAACTGAGTATGGAGTCAAATATTGCCCCCGAGTGGTAAAGTGTTTAATTGCTGCCACACTATGAAATTCAGTTCATTGCTTCAAGACTCCCACTACGCAACGCAACCGGCATTAGTTTAATCGATGACAAATTAACGTGATCGACGAAATTCTTAATAATCAATTATCGATCGTCGAGTAGGGGAGAGCGGGGTAAGTTGTCACATGGGTAAGTTGTCACACTGTTCATAACTCCAACACTAGAGGCTCTATCTCAAAAATCAAATAGCCACTTTATGTGACTTCTTCTTCTATAGTCAACTTCCTGTTCACATGTGGTCAAGATCACTCTAATCTGAGGTTAGCACAATTTTCTTATTTTTCTGCTTAAAAAGTAAAAAAATTGCACTTTACACTTTATGCAATACAACTTTGTTAGGTATGAATGTTTAAAATGAATAATTTGCACAAAATAGAGGAGACAGTAACGTGTCTTTTGATACTTTAGCTAAAGTGATATGTTGAGCTAAACTTGAGATTTAGTCAACATTAGCACACATGTCAGTATGGGGCAAGTTGTCTCAATGACTTTGGGGCAAGTCGTCACATGTGACAACTTGCCCCTGTACAAAAAAACACATAGAACATGCTCAAAAAACATGATAAATTGTGATATTGTAATTTATTTCTAATTGCAATAAGGTGTTTGAAGGAAGAAAGGAAGGAAGAAAGGAAGGAAGGAAGGAAGGAAGGAAGGAAGGAAGGAAAGGCAGGAATTAAGGAAGGAAAGACAGGAAGGAAGGAAGATGGTTCGAAATTATCAACGAAAGACAGAGCATGGCAGTACACCACCTGACATAATGTTAAAGGCAGTCAGGCAGGTAAAGTTGCAGAACAAATCCATCAGAAGTACAGCAAAGGATTTTGACATAAATTACCGTACTCTGACTCGGTATTGTCAAAAGATTACCAGAGCAGAAATTGAAAGTCAGACAGCCATACCAACAACAATGGTTGGTTATACAACGCCACGGAAGATTTTTTCACCTGATTTGGAAAAGCAGCTTGTTGCATATATTACTAGGTCAGCTGACATTTATTTTGGTCTGTCACCAAGTGAGGTCAGAAAGCTTGCCTACCAGTTTGCTGTGGCACACCAGCTGAATTTTGCGCCTTTGTGGGCAGAAAAGAAAAGGCCAGCAAAGACTGGTTTACAGGCTTCTTAAAGCGGCATACAACGCTGTCACTGAGAAAGCCAGAGGCAACTAGCCTTGCCAGGGCAAGTAGCTTCAACAGAGAGAATGTTAATGCTTTCTTTGACAACTTAGAGATTGTGTTACGCAAATATGAGTTTGGACCAGGAGACATTTGGAATGTTGATGAAACTGGGGTCACCACTGTACATAAACCAGACAAAGTGGTGGCCAGACGTGGATTCAAACAAATAGGGTCACTGACTTCAGCTGAAAGGGGAACCCTTGTCACACTGGCCTGTGCCGTCTCAGCCACAGGGAATAGTATACCTCCATACTTTATTTTCCCCCCGTGTCAACTTCCGCGATCATTTCCTGATCAATGGGCCACCCGGCAGCAAAGGAGGGGCAAATTCCTCCGGATGGATGAAAGACACACACTTTGTTGACTTCCTGAAACATTTCAGTGAACAAACAAAGTGCTCAAAGGAGAAGCCCTGTTTACTCCTTTTGGACAACCACGAGTCTCATCTTTCCATTGATGGACTCAATTATGCCAAAGAAAATGGCATAATCATGCTGTCATTCCCACCCCACTGCTCACATCGGCTCCAACCATTAGATAGGTCTGTCTACGGGCCACTAAAGAGGCACATCAACAGCACATGTGATGCCTGGATGAGGAACAACCCTGGGAAGACAATGTCGATTTATGACATTCCTGGGATTGTGGCAATTGCCTATCCTCTGGCTGCAACCCCCTTAAACATTCAGGCTGGCTTTAGGGTGGCTGGGGTTCAACCTTACAACAGAGATATATTTATGGAAACCGAGTTTGCACCATCCTACGTCACCGATCGCCCCATTCAGAACCCTGTGCTGCAAGGCTCCAGCACCAACCCTTCCATGCCAGGCCCCAGCACCAATCCTGCCCTGCCAGGCCCCAGCACCAACCCTGCCTTGCAAGGCTCCAGCACCAACTCTGCACTGCCTAGCACGCCCAGTTATGCTTCTGCTATCACCAGCTCACCCTTACCCAGCAATGCTATTGCTGACAGTGGGCTACCAACTCCAGAGGACATCCGGCCATATCCAAAAGCTGGCCCCCGAAAACCAGCCAGCAAAGGAAGAAAACGACGCAAATCAGCAATACTTACTGACACGCCAGTGAAGCAGCAACTAGAAATAGAAAAGAATAAGCCTCAATCTAGCAAAAAGCTGTTTCAAAAGAAAGGGAAGCAGAAATCTGGACCTACGAAAAACAAGGCAGCTAAAAGAAGAAAAATCACGCAAGAGTCATCATCAGATGATGAAGAGTGCTTCTGCCTCGTCTGTGTAGAGCCATCTTCAAACAGTCGTCCAAAGGAGACCTGGGTAAAATGTGTAAAATGCAACAATTGGGCCCATGATGCTTGCACCTCAGGCCAGTCAATTTATGTGTGTCAGAATTGTGACTCTGGAGATGAGTCTGATTAGTCAGATACAGGGCATCTGTTCTGTTCAGAGGTGAAACATGTTAAGTTAAGCAAGTTATCTGCAGCATTCCATTCAGTTATCAGGATCTATGTGCAAGCCATAGAACGTTTGAGTTTGAAGTTCAAAGTAAAGTGGTCTTGCCACTTAATGTGCTTTGATTGAAATGTGCATTGTTTGGATTGAAATAATTGTTTTTCCAGATTCTCCAGGCACAAATGTTTATATTTCCAGTTCTGGTTTGAGTCTAAAAATTAAAATCAATATCACAATTAAGTAGTTGTGTTCTTATTTTTAGATAATTTAGTGTGACAACTTACCCACCCTAGTGTGACAACTTACCCGCCAATGGGGCAAATTGTCACAAGTGCACACTCGCTATTCAACAGTCTACAACTCCGTAATGAGATAAGATATGAAGATGTTATGAATACAACATATGTGCCCAAGACTTCCTTCTTTCATTTGGTATGAGATTTATACAATTTTGATGTATGGTGCTCAGTAAATGTTAGACAGTGTGAAAAGTGTGACAACATACCCCGCTCTCCCCTAATCATGCCCATCCCTACTCTGTACAGTGTGTCTACTGCAAAATCAAACTAGCTTACCACAATAATAGCACGACATCGATGCTTCAGCATCTCAAAAGATCTAAAGAGCCGACTTGTTGACTATCCCTTCGGAAAAAACAGCTGATTGTTGCGCACCATTTTCTCTCACTCTCTCTCTTCATGGAGAAACAGCTGATCAACAATCTACTAGCATAAGTGTAACAGAGCTGTGTGACATTGTAATCAAATGTAATGCTTTAGTTTGAGGTTGTTATTGCATTTCAGAAAATGTTTTCTTTAAAAACAATGTAATATGGCACTTAAATGCACTTAATATGTTTAGTTTTTTGAGAGATGATATTGTAAGCAATGTTGGCAATAAAAATGTAGCTTTTTCCGAAAATTAAACCAAACTATTGTATATTATTGCTCTTCAGTAAAACAAAAGTATTTTTATCCGATTACTCAATTAATCGATGGAATAATCTGTAGAATACTCGATAGCTGCAGCCCTAGTTTGCAGCACACCAGTATCTGATTAACGTTACAGACGGTAGCTATTTGTTTTGAGTTCCAGGCTAACTTTTTTCCTCCCACCTCCAGCTAGCCGTGCTCTGCTCTTGTCGGCTAATCTTGTCAGCTCATCCTTCTGTTTCTTCCAGTATCGGATTCTCCTGGGGTCAATGTCGAAATGTCTCGCAGCTCTTTCACCCGAGTTTTCCTCCGCATACTTTAAAACTCCGTCATTCTCTGCTAGCACTAAATGAGACCCGTGTTACATCCTATGTAGCTACTGCCATCTATTGGCACTTGTACGTTACTACAAACTACACTTAGCTGAGTAACACATACATCCGCATTGACTAAAATACCGGTAGGACAATAATACTTTACATGAGTAATTCAGAAAAACAAAGTGTGAAAAAAGCATGAATATATTGTTGAATCTGTTAAATTAAATTGGTAGAAATGTACATTACAATGAACTTGAATTTTATTTTTACTTAATATTATATGAAAGGCACTTAGGAGATTATCCACACAAATTTTTCGCCGGCCTTTATTTGTCCGTGTTGACCACGTAAGTAAGTAAGTAAATAAGTGTAACTTACAGCATAGTTTGAAAATGAATCAGTGATATTCTAAATTATGATGTGTGCTTCTTGTTCCAGTCGGTCCCCTGCCCGTCAGACTTGGTTTCCATGGCAGAACAGAGACAAGCTAAGATCGAGCGATACCGTCAGAAGAAAGAGCTGGAAGCCAGACTGTCAGATGTACGGAGAGCTGTGGACAGTGGACAGGCCGACGAAGAAGTCAGCAGAGATTTTTACCTTCTGAATGTTCGGAGATGGATCACTGTGTGTCTGGATGAAATAGAAAGCATTGACCAGGAGGTGGAGATACTCAAGAAGATGGATGGTCTGAAGCAGGGTGCTGCCAAGCAGCCACCTCAGCCAGTCAGGCCTCCCATGAAACCCTTTATTCTCACCAAGGACGCTGTACAGGTGAGACTGTGGGCCAGCTGGTTCTGAGCCAGCCGCATGAAGTAATTAATTGTCAAAACTAGCAAGAAGAGCTGCTGGGGATGTCACTGTATAAAAGAACAACCGATAAACATCATTTATCATTTATCCAGTCAGGTTGACTAGATTGACTAGGTCAAATTAGATGTCATTGGCTACCTGTCCAGCAAAGATAGCAGCAACATTGTCCACCTTTCAAATGATGCCCCAAAGAGCATTTAGGTTCTAAACCAAGAGCAGAGCAGACGATGGAAGGTACTTCGATAGTTCAAAGACAAAACACAGTCTAACGTAGGGATTCAAACTGACATGCTTTTTTAGAAAGCCTGAAATCTCTGCAGCCATTGACGTAAAATAAGAGTTGCTGACAATCATTGTTAACATATTACTCAGTGCATCCAGCTATAAATCGAGGAACATCTGTGTATGTAATGTGTGTCTTTCAAAAGACTCCACATCATACGCAGCACGTTGTAAAGAAGACAAAAACAGACCTGTGTGCAGCTTTAGGGGCAGGGCTTCACGGCTCTGTCAAGCATGTAAAGACATGCTTGACTGATAGACCGGTAGCCCACTGCAAAGGCAGTGGGCTACCGGTGTCGTGCCAAAAAGTCATCTGCCAAAAACTGATTGCTGTTTATCCTACTTAAATCTATAACGTATCTTCCTCGGTTGTCCATCACCCGGCCAGCCACCATTTTTTTTACAGATTGCTATATGCAGATTTTTTTCCACTTTTTTTGTGACATTCAAGCAGAGTGACCAAGCTAACACTTACACACACACTAATTCAGTGGTGTGAATCTTAAACTGTGTATTTCGAACAGCTTATTCTCAAAACAACGGGTGTCGACAAGTGCCACAGACCGTCTGCCAGAGCTTGGCTCCTGCCACAGTCTTGTCGATGCGCTGACTACTGATCGACGCCTCTCTGACAATGGTCAGGCAGTTGCCAGTGAGGCGTCAGAGGATCTCGAGAGTAAAATTTAAATTCTTGTTCAGAATCGAACCCCGCTTTACAGCATGTGAGTCCTGAGTCCGACCCGGTCATCCAGTACAACTGATGTGTTACAGGAGAGAATGGACACATTTGCTGTCCCTCGTTTATCAACCTAACATAGAAACCAGCGCAGATATGAGCGCAGAAATCATCATACGACAGGCTTCACGTGTGATTCATGAAACGTTCGTATCACACCAATCAGAGCGTAAGAATGGTCGTACATTGATAAATGCAGCGACTGGAAACGATCGTAATTTAAATTTCACGCCCCAATATATTCTTGGTTTGAGGCCTTGCCCCTACAATTTACAACATGGCGAGACGTAATCCGGCTAAGAAGCGGAACTTTTCAAAGGTGGAGATTGAAACCCTGATATCTCAGGTTCATTTGCATTAACGTGTGTACTATTTGACAGCCTGAAAACTGTTATTAAAGGCTATAGAAAGAATGCGGAATGGAAAGAGATCAGTGATGCAGTCAACAGTGTTGCCGTGGTAAATCGGACTCCAGCTGAAGTTTATTTAATATACAGGCTTATATTTGCAATCTTAGGCCTATGGTGTACCTATATTTAACGATTCGTATAGCCCCCAGTTGGGGCTGTGCTGGACACTGCTCTCTGGGCAACGGGTCATCTGGCTCCATCACTACATTTATGGCACCCTGTTTTCCTGCGCGATGTTGTGCAGAACCCCACAGGCTAAAACAATGTTGCCGTGTATAGTAGGGTCCCCCCCCACTGATGCAAGACAGAGCCATCTGCCCTTAATCAATCCGATGGAGCACTCCACCGTGGCCCATGCGCGTACTTGTGCACTGTTGTACCTGCGCATAGAGGTCCTCTTAAAGAGCCAGATCTGTCAATGCTGATAAGTGATCAACTGATGACTTCTCCTTCTAAACTGATTATATGCTGCACTGCAAGTCCACACTGACTCGAAAACTTGCGTACACAAGTTCAGACCAGACGTGAGATTTTATCGCAGCCTACGCTCACGTTCAAATTGATAAATGCCTTGCTTTGCGTAGGAATCGGCGTCCTACGCCTGTTTTAGGTCGTATGCACATTTCATAAATGAGGGCCACTGTGTGTGACTAAACTAGGCTAAATAAGTGTTCTGACCAAGAAAAGCTAAAATGCCGGGGACGTAGACAGAAAAAGCCATATCCAGTGTAAAAAACAATATTCCGCACATTTCATGTAGGCCTACATTTAATTATATAATGCTTCCACAAGTACTAACAAAGGAATATAAACAAAACCCATGTTAACGTTACTGCTTTTTATCAAAAACTGCAGGTTTCCTGTTTAGTTTTTGCCATAAAAAAACGATTTATGGCAGCTGACATACCCCCGGAGGATCTCGCTGTCTCTCCAATACACTTCTGTGGATAGGGGTTCATTAAAACATTCCTATTAAATGTGGCCGGTACCAATCAAGGTACCGAGCAGTAGTACTGGTTGTATTATCTTTAACATACTGTGCAACAGTGTGTGATAAAATGTTTGTTTCATTCACAGGCTCAAGTGTTCGGGGCTGGTTACCCCAGCCTCCCCACCATGACAGTAGATGATTGGTATGAACAGCGCAGAAATCAAGGAGTGCTGCCTGACCAGGCAATACCCAGAAAAGTCACTGTGGAGGACACTGATGCAAAGGAGAGGGAAGAAGAAGATAAAGAGAGAAAGGCTGAAAATGACGATGAGGAGTCTCTGCTTAAAGCCAGAAACTGGGATGACTGGAAAGACACTAATCGCAGAGGTTATGGAAACCGCCATAACATGGGCTAACTGATCCCAACACAGTGTGTGTCCAAATAGACCTGGCTCTGTCTGATCCTTAAGACTGTTGGTATGAGAAGGTCACCAAACCAAGATACACCACAGTATGCCAAACAAACATGTTAAGTTTACTGACACTACAGCTGATTATCAGTTATTTACAAGGCTAGATCCAACAATCCTCTGTGATGTCATGTTTTTCAGTGAGTATTAATAAAAATCTGCAATTTGGCCACGATGCCAATGTTTATGCTTTGTAGTGTGTATTGCCCAAACGCTATCATTGGAAAATAAAGAGACTGAACAAACCATGTAACAAGAAAATCAGTGTACAGAATCCGGTAAGAATCTAAACATTTATTTTTGAAAAAGTTCTATTCAAACAACTGGACAGTTTATTTCCTTCTATAGTAGTGTGTTCTCATCAGGCTTAAAATTAAATACAAATATCAATGACCTGGGGCTGGTATTTCAAAAAGGTCTCACATTATTATACTTGAAGAATATTTAGTTTGTTGGAACACTGATTTTGTTTTGGAATAGTCTGGTTTTAGTATTTATTCATATATACACACCAAGGCAAATTCCATGCTGTAATAAATCCTTTTCTGGTTCTGATTATCAACTCAATGGTTTGTCTGTTAGGAGAGATGAGCAAAGGCAAGAGTTCCAGTCGAAACTTTTATTAGAGGTTAGTTAACTGATTTGTCCGACAACAGAAACAAATTTATAACAAAGGACATTAGTCTAAACATCATAATTCTTAATTTTGCTAATCAATAATCCAACTAAGGCAATTTAACTTCCAACACAATTACTGTGTAAACCTAGGCATGACGAAATAACTTTCCTCTATTGAAACTTAGTACAACAAATAAATTATAAAATATGAAAACGGCTTTGAATGCATTTAAACCAAAGAAAAATACCTATCATACACTCATCTTAAACTATTGGAGGGATGAGGCATCCACAAAAAGCCAGCCAGCGTCTTTGTTCCCAAAAGCGCTTGCCTATGCTTCCTGGATGGGCAGAGCCACAAAGTAAATAGAGACAGCCAGCTCATCTGAGAAGCAGGTATAGGAAGGTTTGAGTGGGAGGCATGGATGTATAATAAAACCTGGATACAGCGTTCAAGGCAGAGCCCGGTCATTACTATGGCTGGATCTCACTTGCCTTATTTGATAGCCGTCTCAAAGCTCATTCCTGCCCCAAGGAGCGAGCATCGAGGAGGGATCACCGAGGAGCTATAAGCGAGGATACACGAGCAGCTGTTGCTAACTCCACCCATACAGCCAACAAATTCACGTGACGCTTCAGAGGAAAGGACGACTCATCCCTTTAAAACACGTTCCCTCGTTTCCTCTCTCCTCCCATGATTTCCTCGCGTCTCACCCATGATTCCTTGGTGGGACGGAAAAAGACACAAGGAAGGGAGGCAAGTGGAGGAGCCAGGGATGCAATTTAAGCACCTGGGATGCACCCTTTGAGTGTTGCTCAGTGGCGCATGAAGCCAAAAAAAGTATGATAATGAAATGGGTCATTTCGAGAGGGCTGAAAAAAATGTATCCAAAGATTTACAGAAATTGCCGCTATGTCAATTTGGCTTTAAAGCCCAGCAAACTTCCTGGTAAGTGGGTTTTTTCCACAGACACCCCTGAAATATGTGAACCTTATTTGACTTAAAGGAAAATCCTTATGTTGTACAAGGAGGTTCTGGAAAACTTTTGATCCTAGTGAGAGCAACCAACTGACTGACAGGACGCACATACCCTTTTATCAGTATCTCTGCCACTCTTACTCTGCTATCTGAACTTGGGAGAAGTTTCAGTTAACAGCATAGACTGTTATTACAGTTTTTGCCGATTGCTTACTCACTGAAATCCAACGTATTACACAATTATCAAAACCTTACACTCAAGGAGCAAAATGTTGGCCCAGATGTGCACCACTATAAGCACAATGTCAGCCTCACACTTTTTGCAAAACAATACACAGTGATTTGCAAAACACTAAACACACTTGTATACATTAGACACAGAAGTACTGTATATCATGATGTCACTTCCTTGCAATTCCAAAGCACTGACTGTCATATTACCACACCTATGAGCCAAGTTGTGGAACACAGCCATCAGGTGAGCAAACACATGATTGCTTACTGTAATTGTAGACACACCAATCAGGTTTAAGCACTATAAAAGTAAGTTAAGTCTAGTATTTTATGTACTGTATTTTCAGATCTTTTTTTTTTTTTTTTTTCTGTAATTATAACCTGTGGTGGATACAGTATTTTATGTTTGTCTGTTGTTTGCTGAGCTAACAGTGTTATGCACACTACTGTAGTAGCTGTATGAAAACTGGGGATGTTTTGTTGTGATTCTCCATGTTGACATGTTGACTGATTTGGGTATATGGAGAGAAATAAATTATATTTTTCTCAGTCTGCAGCATTGGTCTTGTGTAGTGTTTGGTGAACTTATTCTGTGTACTTCATTTACAGTACTCTAATCACTGAGTAGTACAACTGCTTAAAGTGTTTTAGGTTAGCAACAGCAGTGTGTAACTGGTTCAAACAGAATGAAGTCATATGAAATGTGTGTGTTTCATATGGTAACAAAATATGTTTTTTTTTTATAAATTAGTGTACAGTTTTTGCAAGTGTTTCATTTTGCAAAGGGTCTGAGGTGTTCTGCTGATTGGGTGTGTGGTTGTGCTAATTGTGTGCAGTGTTTTGAAAAAACGGTCCTTGTTTTCAAAATAGTGCTTAAGCAATAAAAAAAACCTGTAAGATGGATGGCTTGACAGCTCCCCAAAAGTGAACCCAAAACATCTTGATTGCGCCTTGATGGCTGGCAGGTCATAAATCCTGCCCCTTCAAAGAAATCCCTATCTAGTCATGGGATGGGATTGGGATCGCCATGATCCAACCTGCCAATGTTTTGGAAAACGTTATCAAAGACAGTGACATCATTTTTTATCATTGAGTGAGAAAAGGGAGATTTCATTATCTTGATAATTTTTATCCAGATTACAAATTTTAAAATCTGGCACCTGAAAACAGTAATTCTTTTTTATGATTAACAATTTTTATTTAAACCCATACACAAAATATACAATTTGAAACTTGAACATATCCCCCCACCCCCGTTATCACCACCCACCCAGACAAAAATCAAGAAAAGATGACACAGTGACCACAATATTCAAAACCATACAACAAAATGATAACAAAATAGACAAACTATAAATCAAATGAATATATGTATAAATGACAACACCATAAGCCCATCATATACGTCTCTTCCCAGCACAAAGCTTCTTAGGAGCTCTCCAGAAAGCTCAAATACTTACCCCATTTTCTAGTGTAGACATCCAATCTGGCAAACCGTTTGTATGACATCTTTTCAAACGCCGCCACCCTAGCCATCTCACAAGCCCACTCTTGAATTTATAGCACCTCTTCATTCCTCCATCCTCTTAAAAGAATCTGTCTGGTTTAAGAGAAAATCACATATCTGGCTAATTACACATCTGACTACTAACTTGTTTTGTGTTTTTTAGCAGCTGGAATCTTTCACAGTTTCTACTTTCAATACAAATGTTTTTAATGTTGTGATGTGCTGACATTCCAAGTGTTATCTTTTTCTGATATCCAGCTACAGAAACTGGTTAGAACAGCTCTTTCCCTGGCTGGAGGGAGCTGATAAGGCCTGGTAGCTCATCCCCTCCCTTTGAGCAGGTTAATAAGCAAGTAATTCTCTACTTTCTTTGTTCTTGCTTCCAGACCTTGTGCTGTGATGTACTTAACCTTTCTTGCAAGAAATAAACTTACTAAAAGAAGCGTTATGTCATAAACGTTTATGACTTGTTTATAATGTTTATGACACATTCATGACAGTGTCATGTCACTCTTATATAGATACCTTTAAGTAAAGTGTAACCGAATTTCTATCACAAACTTTGTGTCAGAAGTGGACCACGTGCGTGATTTGCGTCTGGAGCCCGGTTGAGCTGTGACTGATCATACAGGAGGAGAAAGTCTCTAGCCACTACCTCGCTGACAATTCAGAGACTGACTGACTGTGGAGGACTGACTGTGGAGGGCCCCAGACCGTCACCACCGTCTTTTCAAGGGAGTTGGACCACGTTGTCCTAAGTGGTGAGAATTCTGAAATAATTTAACTTTGAATAATTCACGGGGTTTGGGGTTTTTCCTTCTGTCACATTTGTTCACGTCATTACAGGGCCAAGTAGTTAAGTACGTCTTACGCCAGAGTAATTACATGCGTTCAGGAGAACGTGGCGTTCCAGGAATTCTCAAGAAATTAGCATAATTACAGCTGTTTTGACTGCTTTTTGACCGAAGTTTTAGCGTAAACAACTTGGACTCGCAGTGACGACTGTGTTTAATTGTCCTTCCCTCTCTTCAATTGTTATTGTATATTTCTTGTAAATTTGTAAATTATATTGTATTGTTATACTGTATACTTTTTTTTTTCTTTTTTCTTTTTTTTAATATTTTTTATATTTCTTATATTTCTTACTGTCCTTTCTGTTTTTATTCTTTATATGTTAAGTGAGTGTTGTACTTTGAGAGGAAAGTTTAACCGGAGTCAAATTCCTTTTTTGTTTGCCAATAAAGCTGATTCTGATTCTGATTCCATAGCTGTCCCGAGAAACAGATAGGATATACATTAGATTACATACACACATGTATAGGACATACATTACATTACATACATACACACATTTATCATGGATAAAGACATATATTCTCCGATACTTATCAAGTGGTGAGTATCCAGATGGATACTCAAGGAATGAAAAAACTAATTTTCGTCGGAAGGCCAACACTTTTGATGTGCAAGGTAAGAAGACATTGTGATACATTGCATATACGTTGTCAACCACCCCGCATTTATTAATTTATATTTGAATGTGTGATCTGCTCTTATGCAATAAATAACAGATCATGTTAGTAATTAATACCACGCATTTATTAGATTGATCAGTTTATATTTTAATGTGTGATCTGCTCTAATGCAATAACAGATCATGTTAGTAAGTGTTAGCCTGAACCATATAGACTATTAACGTCACGGGAACACGGGAACTTAAACTTTGTGTTGCCTACAACAACTAGGCTAATGACCTTCGGGGCTACAATAAAAACATTCGGGGCTGAAGCCCTTCAAAAATGCCCTGGTTAATATTGGTGCACATAACTATTTAGACTGACCAACATTGCCCTCTAGTGGCGTGCAGTCGTATTTCGGCAGGCAAGAAGAAGAAGAGGCACCGCCCTACGTTCTATTCAAGTGCTAGGATTGGCCAGGTTTCCATTCTTGCGCGAGGTAGCGGAATCCGATTTGTTCAGGTCCTGACCAATGGGCTATCCTGACCTTTACTCGAGGCAAAGAGGTCAATGCCTAACCTCAACCTTCTTATATACTGTCTATGACCGTACAACCGCGCATGCGCGAACATTTTGCGCATGTGCAGAACGGATCGTGCAGGCAGAACGGATCGTGTACCGACAACCTCAACCAATCGGGCTGCTAGGCAGGGCGGATATTGCCAAGAAAGAAAGTGGGATGACATATGTTGCATAGTATAGCTAGAGGATCTTTGGTTTGGTTTAACCGACTCTGGGGACAGTAACGTTAGCTGTTAGCTAGCTAGCAGTGCCAAGAAATCTACAACAAGGATAGCAAACGTCTGTGTACAGTCTGAGGTAACGTTACTGTTTCTGTTAACTGTTTGTCTACGTCGTCTGAAAACATAAATGAAAATTAAATAAAGGCTAAGTTAGCTCATTTAGCTAGCTAGCTAGCTCAACAAATTCAACTTCGGACAGCATGCAAAATGTGTGCTATAATAGTGTCATTAGCTTGAGACGCTTTTATTGCATGAGTTTGATCGCGAGATCATATATGTTTTTCGCGTTACTCGCGTTACACCCGCCGCTGTAGAGCTGTAACGTTAGGCACCAGCAGCCTGTTGCACTAGCTAGCTTTGTTAACTACTCTCTTAAGTTAGGGTGTAAAGTCCACACTAAACGATACGTTGAAACTAGTTGGTTTGATACTAAATTTGTGACGCACACTGTTGTGTCAAAGGATGAAAATATCATACTGACGCATGTTATTAGACTTTTTTGTGAGGCGCAAAGGAAAGATGATTTGTAGCTTAAGTTAAAAGCATCACTTAAACCCAGTCTATTATAATTTTGTTTTATTTCTCAGTCCATTGATCTAGATTTCCGCAGATAAACAAAATGAACAGCTATTAAATTAAAATGGTTTCTACTGGATGATACTGACATGTCCTAAAGTGAAAATAAATAACAAATATACTTCCAGCACAAAAGATTAAAGGTAATCCTGCTCACTGTCTGAAGATTGAACAGACTGGTGGACAAAGACGATATATTCAATTCAATTGTATTTATAGTGTCATATCATAAAAGAAGTTATAGAGGGTTTTCACGACGCGTCATCAGACCAGAAGTCGCCATATTGGAGGTACTCCGCATCACAACAAAGCACAGGCACTGAAGTAGATCCCGAACCGCATCAAGGAAAATGGTTAATTATTGCCGTGTTTTAGGTTGTACTAATAGGTCAGACCGAGAAAAACATTTGGAATATTATCGACTTCCAAAAGTTATTTAAAAACCAGGGAGAGGAATGCCAGAAGTTATCAGAGGAAAGAAGGCGCTTGGGATTGGCAAAGCTCAACCAGGATCTACGAGGGAAAAATCTGTCTTGTTCAGTCTTTGAAATGAAAAAAAACAAAACTATTGAGAGTCACTTGGCTACACCTCGAGTATCTCAATGATATCATACAGTTAAGGTTAGGTTGATTAAAGACGTTATTGCATTACTTACTTTGGCCTTCACAACACAACGGTCGTTAATGGCTTGGTACTGCGTCTCCCTCACCCATCCACACACCATCTGGTTATAAGCCTCCAAACTTTTGTAGGATGTAAGGTCTTCCGCTGTGTATGGGCTCGGCGAGAAAACCAGGTAGTTGACTATATCGGGATATGCAGCTGAAGAATCACTGAGTCGCCATGGATCCAAGAAAAGGGAGCTAACTTGTAGGGATCTGCATCGCCAGTAAACCGTAATTTCTCAAAATATCGCACCTTTTTTGTGGTCCAAGTCCTTCCATGCCTTTGTATCTTGGGTGTGTTTTGATGAGCTTTTCTGTTGTTTAGACATAAAGTATTGAAGTATCCAAAGTGCACAATACTCCATTACTCCATTCAGTTGTTTACACCGAGTGCCTCCAATATGGCCGCACATCCAGGTTACCGCCCAGAACGTGACGTCGGTGAAAACCCTCAGGACACTTTACAGATATAGTAAGTCTAGACCACACTCTATAATTTACAGAGACCTAAAAGAAATCTTCACGACTGCGCATGCACGAGGGATAAACCCAATAGCAACAGCCCTTAGAGGGCTATGCCTATACTCCTAGAATCTGGAGTTACAATACGTTACTATGTTAACGTTACAGTAAACAGAAAAAATCACTGGCAAATTCACCCTCTGTTATGTCTCCAGTCATTGTCATGTCTTGTTTTGTCTGTTTCTCTGTGTAGATGCCAGGTGTTGGTCCATGGGTGTGAGCCGACTTGATGTATTTTACAGAAGGCTGCTCCTCACCAAACTCTTCATTGGAGGATGGGGGAAGCCTGAAGACCTCAAGAGGTATGGAAAAACAGAACACAACCGAATACAGTTAGAAATATCAGGAGAGTAGAGAAGCTTGTCATCATGGGAGCAGCCTCTTCCAACTCTTTCTGGAGGAAGAGCTCCTTAGGCAGCTGGGAGATGTCGTCCCACCAGCATGTCCTGGCTCTGGTGTCTCATTTATAAACGTGGCGTACGCACAAAACGGGGCTGAAAATGTGCGTACGCCACTTCCCACGCAAAGGTTGTGATTTATAAAAAACAAACTTGACGGGAGAATGTGCGGTCCTCCACGCAAACTCTGACCCATGCGTACGCACATTTTGGAGACAAAATAGGAATTGGCAACGCAGATGGTGAGGTGGTGAACTGAAGTCAGACTGCAGAAAGTAAATGGGAATAACGATTACTCGTAATATTAGTATTATATAAAGTATTGATATGTCTCACGCACATTTTTTCACTCTATATCATCCACGTTACCATGAAGATTAAATCCAGCAGTGTTATTTGCACTTGTACTTAGTGATACTTGTTCCATAAACACCTTGTAAAATCCAACTCAAATCTTTAATAAAAATGTGTTCTTAATGTTTAATCGGCGCTGTCTCGCCGTCACATTGTCTGCCTCGGAGCGCAGGAGGAGCGGATAGCCCGACTGCATGGAATACAGGATAGAATAAAATACCCTAGCGTTCGATAATGGCAGAACACAGTGTAAATAACTAAATATCTGTCTTTAAAACTGTGCATATATCATCAAATGTCAAAGTCTGGAAATACAGTCGTTAAGCTCTCGCGCAATCGTTACACTTATGGTCCTCATTATCGGTCCTAACTTTAATACTGTTCATGACAACCTGCATGAAGAAAAGTGTGTTTGCCTATTAGACTTTATTTCGTCTTCAAATTGTATCTCGGGGTGGGGATACCACTAGTTGATGCTGTGTTGGCAAGGTGTTAACAATTACAAATTGTTGTAAACAAATACTGTGGTGAACCTGTGCGTACTACTGCACGATGGCACTGCTGGCCCTGCAGGAGGACTATGCTAATGGAAGAATCGGGACAAAAAGAGACTTCAGGGACCATGACGATGACTGGCTAATATGCCAATTTAGATTCCCTAAAGCTGTGCTCTTGGATCTATGTACTGAATTGGGTCCAGTAGGGCAACGCGCCGGAACTGTGCCATCCTGGTCCAAATACAGGTCCTCGCCACTCTGGGGGAAACCGCCTGTTTCCAGAGGGAAATGTCAGACAGCTAAGTGTTTTTTTTTTTTAATAAATATTATATATAATCTTAAACTTTATCACTAAGGCTTGTTTGGATATAATATATAGTTCTGTGAAATCTTATTATATACGTCTGGTATATCGAAGCTGTCCCCGAGTGCCGTAATGCCTGCCGTTTTGGACGTATTTTTAATACATGTAGTTATAGATCAAGTTTCCCTACACTGTGCAAGAACAGGCCAAAATTATAATTCAATTTGCAGCAATTCCTGAACGTCTGAGAAGTTTTTTGCTTTTTTTTGCCAGTGTCATTCATATACTGATCAGCATTCACGAGGTGCTTTGCATTGACTATTTATGGTTAGAAATGGGCGTGTACAGGGCGGGATAAGAGGTGGATTCAAGTACGCACACTTGTAGGTAATCTCTGATTTATAAAGGGAACTTTGCTTACACCTGTGCGTCCACACGGTTTTATAAATCTGACTTTTTTTTGGCGTACACCATTTTGGGCTTTTGGGCATACGTACACTTATAGTAAGGATCCTACGCACAGTTTTATAAATGAGACCCATGGTCTGTAGTCTCCTCCAGGGCCAGTGTTTATCAAACCATTTTAAAAATTTGGCATTAGCAAAACTTTCCTTTCAATCAGCAGGTGGAAATTGGACTGGGTGTGTACTAAACTGTACACACACTGTACTGCTACATTCACAATTATAACCTTACAGCTTAATATACCAACATCACACACAATACGAATGTATTGTTTCAGTTATTGTGCTCTCTGAAAAGGTAATATACTGCACTGACAGGAAAAGCTGTGTGCAACAGCAATTCTGCATCCACAACTGCTTTGTCAGTCACTGAAAACATAACCAGGGGTGCACATAACTTTTTCAGTGAGTTACTCAGGTGAGTACCAGGAGATGGTGTTTGGTACTCACCCCATATGTAGCGTGGTCTTAAAAAGTGCAGTCTTCCTCACTGTCCTCCTCAGTGTCGCCACCACTGTCCTCTTCAGTGTCGCCCCTACTGTCCTCTGCTTCAGCTTCCTGCATGGTAGATGATGAAGATGCTGCAGATGCACCTCCCTGTCCTTGGTTGAGCCTCCGATTAGCTGTCTCCATCCACAGGTCAACAGCTTGCTTTGGTTCAGATGTCTCTGTGGTCTGCTTTGACAGGTGAATGTGCATCAGGGCTGAGAGACGAGCATGTGACAGACGAGATCTGCACTTGGTTTTTATTATGTTGAGATGTGAGAATCCCCTCTCACAAGCTGCACTGCTTAAAGGCAGTGTAAGAGACAGCTTAACCACTTTGTTGATGTTGGAGTAAGCATCAGGCTCCCAGAGGCCTGTACTACGAAGCAAGATTTGGTGTTAACGAGGTAACTTCAGGTTCAACCCAGGGTTTTGTGTATCACGATGGTGGATCACTTGTTACCGGGTTAAATCACTGTGGTAACTTATGCTGAACACCTAACCTGCTCAGGAGCAGGTTATGTTGGAGATTAGAGATCAACCGGTGTAAAAGCACCGTCTACTGACCAATCAATACTCGATTGATAACGGCTTTACCGTTCTTAGAAATTCCGGTGGAGCTCGGTGCGCGGAGAGAGAGAGGTGCGCTCATAAAAGTTAAAACATTTAGAGACAGACAACCCTGTTAACATTCCCTGATGGGTATTTTTATGAAAGATATAGATTTTCAGCGGAGGGAATTATGTATAGGCTATTTGTCAGCTTCTTGAGCCATGTGTTGCCTATGCGCACATCGGTTTGAATTATGTTTTTATATTTTTTATTTGCTCTCACAATCGCTTACCAGTGCAGGTTGCAACTAGGGATGTA
Source organism: Sander lucioperca (assembly GCF_008315115.2). Lineage (NCBI taxonomy): Eukaryota > Metazoa > Chordata > Actinopteri > Perciformes > Percidae > Sander > Sander lucioperca. The sequence goes on along the minus strand of NC_050173.1, from coordinate 47,820,873 downwards.
ACTGTATGAAAATTTAACCTTACAGTTATAGTGACCAAAATTATCACGGTTTTCGGTTTTGTGTTCAATACGTTCAGAAAGCACTGATAGGCCTACACAAGCTGAAATAGTTTCAAAAAGTGTAACAGTGTTTATTATATTACAAAAATATAGGCAATGGGCTTGTAAAAACTATTGAAAACTGGCTACTGAAACACTGGCCCGCTGTAGGGTGTCTGGTAAGAACTTGAACCAGAGATGTCTGACTTTGAGATCCAGGAAGATTTATTTACAACTCGAACATGAAGTTAACTATGAAGTTGTATTTGACGTTACATGTGAAGTTGGATGTGGTTCTGAAATATAAACAAATAATAATGCACATTAATAAGCATCTGACTTACTATAAACATTATTTACCAAAACTAAATGTTATAGCCACCAGCATATAACAAGAAACAATACTAAGAATTACATTAATTTCTCTGTAATAATTGTAATGTAACATATTGCTCAGTAACACAAACTGAGAAGCCACATCTATTACAGCACACATATCCATAATGGAGCAAACTGTAATACACCTTTTAATAGCTAAGCATGTGGCTCCACAGCGCTAGTCTGTTTACTGCCGATTGCACCTTGCTAGCAAATTGCCCTAACACTACCTGAATATCAACACGTGGCTGCACAAGTAATATTAAACAATCTGCACATCTATCAGCTATGCAATAAGAAACACAGCAACAACAATATTATCAACAGTGTTGGGCAAGTTACTTCCAAAATGTAATACATTATAGATTACTAGTTACTGTCATTTGAGAGTAATTCGTTATATTACAATATTACTGTCTCTGAATTGTAATGCGTTACACTACTTTTGCATTACTTTTGAGTTACTTTCACCAAAATAACAGGTGAAATTTGATTTGGCAGCTAGCTTGTGAATTTCACCACCGGATCAATAAAGTCTCCTCTTTATCCACTTTAATACATCATAGATTATTCATATTTTGTATAATCAATATAAATATGCAAAGTAACTAAAGCTATAAAAAATAGATAAGTAAAACGTATAACAGGCAAGTAGGAGAAAATGAAAATACTCAATTAAAAGTACGACATTGTTGTAAAATGTTTGTTTATAGCACTTGAATAAGAAATTCATGTTGTTTAGTTTAAAACACTCTAAAGGAAATGTTCAATTATAGTGTGATTAAAACTCACTATTTACATTATTTACAGTACTTGATTTACAGCTGATTTGTGAAAAGGTAGCCTACACAACCTTATTTAACAGTAATTTAGTTTTACTGCGAAACGTCAGAGGAAGTGCTTTTATTTTGAAGTAGGTTACACGGACATTGTCTGTTGTGTAGCCTACTCTTGCTAGCTTACTGAGATGCAACATGTCCGTCAGGCTCCAGTTGTTCACTTTCTTGTTTGTAAAACTGCAACATATTGAACAGTAAATGGTCACAGTAAAAGACAAGCGTTTTTGGTCGTCATTCGAAGCCATTCCACTACAGGCAGAGTTACTCTCCACGGCTGATAAAATGCAATGATATTTACGTGTAGCAAGCCTCAACATTAATTCCCGACATGTTTATATCTGTCAGCCGCTGACGTACCGTCACCTGTTGGGACATACATGCTGTCCGTACCGTCTCTGGTTCTGGCTCTGACCAAGGGAACAGAAACAGGACAGCTCACTTCAACGCAGCGTAATAACTCCTCAAAATGTCCATATCGCAAATGTATCTGTCTCTGCAGTCATCTCAACCATCGAATACAGCGACAGGAAAATAATACGGCTTTTTTTTCCTGTGAAGAAATGTGCGGTGTTGGTGAATTCTTTAAAAAAACAATGCACCACTAAATGTTGCGTTAAAATGCGTTGTAACTCGCGTTACTGAGATTGTAACGAGTATAATATTACCGAAATTTAATTAGTAATGCGTTATATTACTGCGTTACAGCAAAAAGGAATACATTACTGTAATTGCGTTACTTTTGTAACGCGTTACTCCCAACACTGATTATCAAGGCGATATTATATCTCTCTCTCGCCAAATAAATGTCATGTCGTAACACGGGCTAAACTTATCCACGTCGTAGCAGAACACTTACTGAAATATGAATAAACGTAGCTTTAATATTTACACAGGTAACGAGGCAGTAAATCCCATGACAGTTTAACAAACTACTAAATAGTTTTAACTTATGTTCTGGGCTACACACATCATTTTAACAAGTCTGAAAACTGGAAAGGAATGATAAAGAAAAAAGTCAGTTTACAGCGGCTGTTCTGTTCCCTTCTCCTGTCTGAGCGCGAGTGATTGGCAGGAGATCAAAGCGATGACTCGTCACTGATTGGTCAATCATCTCAGGAGAGAGAGCAAGTGTTACTATGGCCTTTTTTACAAGGCTGATAAATGTCTTGAGCGCTGCCATCTCCTCCTTCCGCCATGATTCCAACTTCAAGACACGCACTGTAGGCTATACGCAGTGTGCCCGCATGGCAACTTCAGGAGACTCGGATGAAGCTGGGAACACGTGGTTTCCACACTGTGGTAATCCACCGTGATGATAATGATATTTTCAATGAAAACGGTAATTGTTATCAACATTTTTACTGTGGTTTACCGTTACACCGGTAATCGTTACCTAGTTGCAACTGAAATAAAAGGCTAAAGCAACGACCGTTTATGGAAAGCACAAGTGTAATTATGGTCAGATCTTGTGCCTGACTGATGGGGAAGTGATATTGATAAGCTGTGTAATTTATGCATAACAGCATCGGCTATTTTTTCCCCCAGCTTTCCTTCCTGTTTTAGAAGGCAGCGACTGTATTGCGTTTTGCCTGTAAAACCGTGTCTGTGTTCTTCATATTTATTGTAGAATTATAGCTTTCTCTTCTTATGTAAAATATGCGATTCTGGTAGATGTTTGCGATTGCTCATGCTGTGCAAACACCGCCTCTTTTTTGTGAACCCGCTCGTCGCTGGATTCAATCAGTTCAATCAACCCTGGGTTGATCACATATTAAGAAATGATCACATGACTTGAGGGAGTCATATCTGATTTCAAACTCTTCAATTAACCCCCTGAGTAAATTTGTCTTGTCTCTGTCAGCATCAGCATTATAAACAGTGTGTGCCCTGTGGCCTTCACCATCAAGCAGAAGTGTGAATTGTCCAATGGCCACCATGAGTTCATCCTTACATTCTCCAGTGGTCATCTTTTCCTTCTGAAACCTAATGGATGTGGTCTTCAAAATCTTACCAATGTCAAGCATGTTTGACAGAAAGCACTGAAAACACTCTGTGCAGAAATGCTGCAAGGCACTGTTATCACTCATAGCTAGTTGCATTTTAATGGCTGGCAATAGTCTTGATATTTTTAACCAGTTATGTGCACCCCTGAACATAACATTATTGTGTGGGCAGACAGAACCCTAAAACCCTAACCCTAAAAAGTCTATGAGACCTAATATTTCTTATAGAATATTTTTTCAAATGGCCACAAAGACCCTGAGGTAAGAATTGCTATTGGCCCTGTTAAGTTGTTATTTTTTTTTATATAGAGAGAAGTTGTAGGTTTACCACTTCACATCCATACAATTAGTTTTTCTGAGTATATGTCCAGTAATAATCCCTCTGTATTATTCAAATGAATCAGAAGTGAGGAGACATAATAAATGAAATGTTCTTAAATGTCTTAAAAGTTGTTTCATAACTCAACATCAAACTAATTGTGTAAATTCATCATGGTATAGATTTGAGATCACACGGTCCAGCCAGTTCAGATGCTGTTGTGGAATCAGTGATGAATTAGATGGAACTGTACAGATGTTCCCCCTTGTTTGTGTTTTGCAGAATCTTTGAGTTCCGTAAGATCATTGGGGACAGAGAGAAGTGCAGGTCCCTGGTGCCTAAGGACTATCCAGTTTACATAAACAAGGTACTCAATCTGTTCTCCCTTCATTGCGCTCTACTATAATTTTTTGTATTCTCACAAATATGTGTGAATGTTTGTGCCTTTGTGTTCAGACAGAGGAGCACGCTGACTGTAAGATCCACGATGGGTTCTTCATTTCTCCTCTGGAGCATTTGGTTCCTGGAATCCTGCCGCCAGAGGCTGTCAAAGCCAGGTACAGAACATAACGTTGTCCTTTACTTGTAAGGCTAATGCAGTTATATAAAGAACCTATTAGACCCTTCCTTTCCATACATTTTAAGACTTTATCACCACTTCTAGTTCTAACCGGTTCCATCAGCGAAACACTTTAACTTACATTTACTATACATTTATTGTAAAATGGCACAACTAAACAGTATTTGTCTGTATCCTTGCAACATAATTCAGACACACACACACACACACACACACACACACATGAATGTTCGCTTCATTCTACTGCCAGGCCTTTGTAGTAGCTTCAGTGGTGGTGAGTAGGGGCGTCAAAAAAAAGGCATGCGCCTTCCGACACACAGAGTAGTATGCCTCATGGTTATTTCCAGAGGTGAGCCTCAGCCATGGTTCAAACTCCTTGGCCTCCAACCATTTGTCCAAAAAGTTGCATTTCCCCATTGGTGGGGTAGTTTACCCAGGGGCGGTTGTCCCTTTCAGATGACGTCAAAACTAGCAGGATTCCATAAATAAATAAACTACACAGAATCCCAACTACTTGCCTTGCAATAATTAAATTCACACAACTTTAACATACAACAGCTTTGGACAAATAAACATATTGAAATCAAGCTACGAAATGTTATACCTGGGGAAATTGTCTTTAAGACCTTTTGTATTACTTTTGTTTGGCCTTAATTGTGGCTGAATTGATTTATCAACTTTTAATACTTTTTGAAAACCCTGCGGACCATGGCGTTATATATGTGCTTCATTCCTGAGCAAGTAATTGTATGTTTTAAGCACAGAACTATATTTTGCAAGCACATTACATTTTAAAGAGATTTTATACACTCGCAAAAAATAATTTTGTTTGAGCAAACAAAAACCTATTCTGTGCTCAATAAATGTATTTGCATGTTTGCTATTATCTATATTAATGTGAAATAATAACCCCTCTCACGCAGTTTACTCATGCCCTCTCAAAAACTTCGTGCAAGCAGACGCTGCTGTGCTTCGGTCATGTCCCCCTCTCTCTTAACCTTTGCACTCTGTGCGCGCTTAACTCTGACACACTCGCTCAAATTTTCACAGCATTACAAGTGTGCCACAAAACCAACCAATCAGAGAATTAAAGGTCAATACTGATTGGCTGTAGATCGCTAGTAGGGGGAAACAAATCTACGGGGGAACAGTCTTTGACACAACACGTGTTGGTCAGCATACTGGTACAGCATATAGTGATTACAGTGGAGCTGTTCGACTAAAGTTACTGGATTAAAACACATTTCGGTCAGTATTTTGTATTATTGACTTATATCACAGAAATATCTAAATATTTTTGTGTTTTATAATGTCGTTGTTTTGTTTGACTTACATCTCCTTGTGTGACTAACGTTAGTTTGACTCATCCTTCACAAGCAATCTAACGTTAGCACAGCAGCGGAGCATAACATACAGTCTATGCAGCCGACATGTCATCTAAACAGTTCCTCGCAGCGCTGTAGAGATAGGTCTTGCAATGCGAGACTGAACAGCAATACCTACTACACTATAGCCAAATGTAAGAATTTGTAATACTTTATTAGGGCCCAAGCGCCGACATCAGCGAAGGCCCTATTGAAACTGAAGGAATTATTACGGCAAATTAATTACCTTTTTGAGGGGCTTAACATATTCAAAAACTCACCAAAATTGGCGGTCACATCAAGCCTGGTGAAAATGTACGCATTTTAAGGGTTTCGGGAATAGGCGCGCAAAAATGGCTCGCTAGCGCCCCCTACAAAATAAAAAAAATTAGCCCCTGCAGTACGTTTAACGTACACTAACGAAACTTGGTTGACATATGTAGCATGGTTCTTCATTGGTGATGGTTTTTGCCCGCTCCCTATGATTAAGTCACGCCCCCTTTCATAACTGGTGATCCATTTAAGGAAGAGTGTTGTGTGAGGTGTCATTGAACTCAGCAGAGAGTTCCTTCTTCATAGAAAATAACCAGAGAGGTGTTGTAAAACTCGTGAAGTGTTGTCATGTGTTTACACTGTGCATGGTAATGCAAGTATATCCTTATTTATTTTTAAATGTATTTAAAATGAAACCATATCTTGGCAATAACGTTAGTTAGCTAATGCTTTTTGACATAAATTAGCTTTATTAACGTTAGTGTTAGCAACGGATAGCTACTTCCCAAGCTAATAATATATAGCCTAGACAAACAGAATTAAGGTTAATAAAACACGATAAGTATGTAACCAGTATTACAAACTTCTTAGATGTGGCTGTATTGTGACATTTTAGGTGTGTTCAGATGACATGTTGGATGCATAGACTGTATCCATGCTAGGCTAACGTTAGATTGCTTGTGAAGGGTGACGTTAGTCACACAAGGCTATATGTGCAATAGTGTATTGGAACTCTCTAGGTGTTGAGCTTTGTGTTAAATCACTTTATTGCACACAATGATGCCCTAGTGTCATGGTGATGGTCATGTTATTCGTAGGTGGTTTAATTGCTGTAGGATAGTACTGAAGGACCAGGTATAAAATACACGGCCCGCCACTGGTGCCAACGGATGATTTTGTGCATTTGTATACGATATGTGCCACGTTAACAAAGTTGTTGACTTGCTAGTTTCACAAGTCATCACAACAAATGCACGTGTACAGCTTTCTATATTTATGCTGTCATAAATATAGAAAGCTGTACACGTGCATTTGGTGTATAAGTGAATATCTAGGGGCATTAAATACTAAAAAATAACAATTTTACCCAATGTTACTTTAAAAACAAAGCATATTAATATAGTGAATCTAATAAAAAGATAATTCAAATCAAAGAACTTCAAGCAAGGAATAGGCACATGAATGGAGTGCAAGGAAAGGTTGATGAATAAATTGAATGTCAGGTCTTTATATTGTTCCATGTCTAAGGTGCCAAGTATGTTGACGGTGGTGTAGGGGCGAAAAAAGTGATGGGGCAGATTGGAGGTATCTTAACGGCGTTAACGCAAACCCATTTTAACGGCGTAAATCTTTTTATCGCGAGATTAACGTTCTTTTTGGCCTAGCAAACTTTGTAGTTTTTTTCACATGCTGTTGCAACAACTAGTAACGTTAGAAAAACGACAACACCACACCGGATCTAGCTAGACCGGAAACAAAACAGGCACGCCGCACACAATTGCTTGGGCTTGCGAGCCGGCTAAAGAGTAGTAGGCTAACGTTACGTTTTGAGTGGATGGCGAGCGCGAGACGCTGAAATGGATGCCAATAAGATCCTGAATGGAAAGTTTATTTTTAAAAAGTTGCCAAATGGTTCCATTGACAAGACCAAAGTGATCTGTGTGTTTTGTCGTTGTGAACGGAGTTATCATCGCAACACGTCCAGTCTGAAATACCACTTGATGGACAAGCACACAGCTGATGCGAATTCTCTGCCCCCTCGTCAAAGCCAGGCGACAATGGATGACTTCAGATAGACTGTATATTAATATTAACAGTCTATGCTTCACACAGAAGCACATGGATACCACAACTAAGAATGAACTTAAAAAAACATTTGCACAAAGCAAGCCGATCCACTTTTCCATGTTGATAAGAGTATTAAAATGAGAAAAAATAATGGGACAAAAAGAAATCAAGGGACATTTAGAATAGATAAAAATGTGCGATTAATTGCGAGTTAACTATGACATTAATGCGATTAATCGCGATTAAATATTTTAGGGGGGGATGTGTATATTTTAGGCTTGCTATGCAAATAAGTTATTGGGCTTGTTAACACACCAACTATAGTTTGTTAGTTTAGTTGAAAATATGATCAACTTTAACTGAGTGAAATAATTAAGTAATTAATTGTGCTTATTAACACATGATTACTGTGTATTATATTTGTAACTTACCTATAATGGGAGCAGCATTACACTCGGTGGGAGCAGTGATGCTGTGCTTTGGACTGAAGGATGGCTGGCAAGTCAGGAGTAAGTTTGGTGGTTGAGATGCGAAGGACATCACAGAGATGGCTGTCGGTCATTCTGGTTCTCAGTCTGCTTTTGTTCAGAGTTAACACAGAAAATGTTTGCTCACATATGTATGTTGAGCCGAACAGACTGATCATTCTTGATGATGAAGATGATTAGTAAGATCAACTAAAAAAGCCAGGTCTGCTAACCACAGAGGGTCACTCAGCTCATGAAGAGGCCGGTCCTTCTCTTTCAAAGACTCGATTTCTGATCTCAGGGGAAAAAAAACGCTGCAGCACGAAGCCGCGGCTTAGCCAGCACACATCAGAATGGTAGAGTACGTCCCCGTATTCAGCATCAACATCAGATAGAAAAGCTTGGAATTGTCTATGGTAGAGCCCTTGTGCTTGAATTATGTTGACAGTTTTCACAACGGTGTTCATCACATTTCCAAGCTGGACTGTCTTGGCACAGAGGGATTCTTGGTGGATGATACAGTGCATTTTAACAGCCATGCCTCCACTCTCTTGCACCTTGGAGCACACCATAGAGGCCATTCCTTTGCGCTCGCCTGTCGTTGCTGGAGCCCCATACGTTGTAACTCCACATAGTTTGTCCCATTTAAGTCCCATTTTGTCAATTGCATTTGACACAGCTTCAAAAATGTCCTTACCCGTTGTTGTGCCCTTTAGACTCCTAAGATCAAGCAGCTCCTCCGTAATGCAAAAGTTATCGTCAACTCCCTGCAAAAAAAATTAACAGCTGTTGCATCGGTGCTCTCATCACATGCAATCGAGTAAAAATCTAAATCACAAGCTTTATCTGACACTTAATGCTTTAGATTAGCTGAGAAGTCTTCGATTCGCCGCACAACTGTTTCTGGACAGGCTCACGTTGAATTCCTGAATTTTCTCCGGGCACATTAGTGAGGCACTGTTTTATGAAGTCACCATCTGAGAAAGGTTTCCCGTGTTGGGCAATGAGTTGAGCTACCTCATAACTGGCTATTGTGGCATTTTCTTGTGTTTTGTTAGCACGGAAAAAATACTGTTGTTGAGCTAGCAGGCTAGCTGCCATTTGCTTAACTTTCTGTTCTCTCTCAGCACCAGTGTAGGACGTGTAGTTTGGATGCTTGGTTTCATAGTGTCGTCGTACATTATAGTCTTTCATCACTGCGACTGTTTCATTGCACATCAAACAGACACACCTCCCCTTGACTTCACTGAAGAAATATTCATTTTCCCACCGTGTCTAAAATCTCCTGCACTCACTTGCTATTTTTCGTTTCTTCGGTTCTGCCATTTTTGGGTCACTTGTTGCAAAGTTTTTCTTTGACTGCTCTTGTTTTGTGGAGAGGCTGCCTTGTTCAAGACAGTAGCTCCCCCTAGTGTTAAAACTAAGAAGTACAATACAGTCAAACACGAATTTCATGTGTGGGCCATATGCCATTATATTTTTAGAATTTGCTACGGGCCAATTAAAAATGGGCCGTAGTTTGGACACCCCTGTTCTACACCATTCTGCCACCAAATAATGAGGTATGTTATTTCATAAAGCTGCCTTTTTATCACAAACTGTTTGTCAATCAAGATAAACATTTATAGTAAGCAATGGTGCAGTAAATGTATTGTGCATTGTTTCTGTTAAATTAATCATAGAACATAAATCACTAACTCCAGCCACATCTAGCTTTGCCTATTTAGTTTCACACAGCCAAATAAGTTATAAGTGGTCATCACTCATGGTATGTTTGTTCTTTGTGCTATCCAAGTGAGTCCTCACAGTGTTTGTGTTGTTTCAGGTTCCAGTTTATAGTTCCTAAGAGGTGGCAGAAGGACAGACCAGTATGTATCCACTTGGCAGGGACTGGAGACCATGTAAGGCTCTAAACATTTTAACTTAAACATAACTTGAACCTTAAAGTGTACAAATTCCGGGCGCCCGGATAGCTCAGTTGGTAGAGCGGGCGCTCATATATAGAGGTTTACTCCTCGATGCAGCAGCCCCGGGTTCGGCTCTGACCTGCGGCCCTTTGCTGCATGTCTTTCCCCCCCTCTCTCCCCTTTCATGTCTTCAGCTGTCCTGTCAGGTAGAGGCCTAAAAATGCCCCAAAAAAATAATCTTTAAAAAAAAAAAAAAAAGTGTACAAATTCCACCAAGCAGAAAATTATATACGATTCGACCAATAGTGATGCAGTTAATGTCCTGATATTGGCTTTGTTTCTCTTGTTGAGGTTCTTCCCCATTATCACAGGTTGTTTTAATAGAATAATCATTTAATATTAAAATGTAATATTTCACTTTGAAATAACACTAAAGCTTTTTTGTAACCACACTGAGAAAATAAAGTGTTTAACAACCAGCATGGTTTTGGGTACATGTGTTCACCAAGTGACCCTCTTCCTTGTTAGCTATGGGAAACCATTCAGAGCCACATCAGCTTAAATCATGATTTCAACCTTAACACCTTGTAGCAGTAGAACCCTGGACAGATTATTGTGATATTAACTTGATCCACTTTCTCTGTACTTTCTGACTCTTGATTATTCATAACGTGTGTGTTTGCATAGTATTTCTGGCGTCGTCGGACCCTGATGGCCAGGCCCATGGTCAAAGAGGCAGGAATGGCTTCACTGCTTCTGGAGAATCCGTATTATATCCTTGTATTGTCTTTTCACATCTGCTTCCTGTCCTTGTTTATTTTCCTTGATAAAAGGCAATCCCTGATGAACTATTTATTTGTTTTACTACTGTGCTTCAGGTATACTAAGGTCAAGGCCAAGGTTAGACTTTTTTAGTGATATTTTAATTTCTTTAAACTTTTTTGTGTTTTCAATTTGAAAAGATAAAGGCTTAAATCACAAATAATAGCATTTTTTCCCCAATTTGATCATTTGGAACTTGAACAGATTATTAGTTTGATAAATGGTCAAATGCCAAATGATGGGTTGCCACTGCTTTAAAGGGGCACTTCATTGACATCACAGGCTGAGTAGTACATCTCGTGACTTGAAAACTTATCTTCATTTGTAAAATCAGTGGAGCATCCCTTTAAATGTATGTATTCAGTGTTTACCCAATAATTTGAATACCTAGTACTAGGCTAACATGCTGCTACTGCTTTGGAAACACAACAATGATGAAGACAATATGTGTTTTTTTGAAAAAAGCACATGAATCAATAAGTATAAAAAAAGAATATGCTATTGCCTAGAGCAGGCACACACATCCTCTGATCATATGTTTGTATTTCCTTATGATGTTAATCTGATGTATGCTAATGTATGTCGGTAAAAAAAAAATTGTATTCCTTGACTGATCTTTCACATGGCTATCGTAAACCCAAAGACCAACTGTAAGTTCCCATTCACACACTAGTGGCTAGCTTGATTGATTGATTACTTACCAATTTAGCAATTAGTTAGGTTTGCAAATCCAGACAGAAGTAGATAATAAAGCTTTCAAAAATGAAAAGCAAAATGAGAATTTTTAAAGAAAGCAAAATTTAAAGAATTCTAAAACAAAAAGCTGACAAAGGATCTTTAGTTTGCATTTGTTGGCTTACATACATGAAATTATGCTAACATTTGATTTTGATTCTTTATTGAAAATAAAAACTAAATTCTGAAAGCAAAAAAGGTGAATAGTCTGTAGTTTGTCAGGTTCTGGAGGATTCTGCTTTTTGTTTTGTATGATGCTGATTGGTAGACCATGTCTTTAGTACAGCAAACATCTGTACTATCAGTACAGACAGAAATAATATGCACCTGTGTTTGTATACAATACAGCCTAAAAGATACTGGATTTTTTAAGCTGATACAGACATTGATATTTGAGAGTTAGAAAAAATTGAATGACAATATATCGGTCCATATTCCTGTTTTTACATACAGTAAACATGCAACAATTGTCTGAAACATACTGAAAAAAGGGGATCAGGGGAGAAATTTAGTTTACAGGATTGCTTTGAGACGTTTCTAGGGATGGCTTGGTGCTTTCTGTCCACATGATTGTTACAATCCAAGTGAATTATGTTACAGGAGTGATTTGAGACGTTTCTATGGATGATTTTAAGCTTTTTTTCCCCCTCATGACTGTTGGAATCCATTGTAACTGCTGTGAATACAGGTTCATTACAGCTGGTGTCCTCTGTAAGCTACAAACTGCTCAGAGCCACTTGGCAAGACCACAGGGCATCATGGTTAAATACTAAGAGATTTTCAGCGGACTTGTCCTACACTGGGATTAATTCAGTTTAAAGTAAACAGGGACATTATTTGTGAGTATTTTAGGCGGTCCAGTCTAAAGAATGTGTCAGACCTGTTTGTGATGGGAGGGGCTTTGATCCTGGAGTCAACAGTGCTTCTCCGTTGGCTGGAGAGAGAAGGTTACTGGCCACTAGGAATGACTGGCATCTCCATGGGAGGATATGTGAGTCACCAAAACAGCACACATTCTGTTATCTTGTTTATTTAAGCAGTTTTCACTTGGATTTCCGTTTATTAAACCTATATTTTCTACCAGTATTGCACTAAATAACTACATCCTGGAGACCCATAATCCCCAGCACCTTCCTTTTTAAATGTGAAAGTAAATATTGTACATGCAAGCATGCATACAAATACAAGTGGGTCGAATATAAAACATAATCCTATCCAAAGCTCATATTTTCCATGTGTGTCTTTGTGTCCAGATGGCGTCCCTGGCAGTGACTAACTGGCCAAAGCCCATCCCTCTGATTCCCTGTTTGTCCTGGTCTACTGCCTCTAGTGTCTTCACCACGGTAACACTCTTTCTACCTGATAGATCAATAAGGAGAAATTCAGCTTTTAGAGCAGATTCAAGTTGATATCATGACCATACATTGTAGTAGAGGTGCTTTAAGTTTTTTATTCTCCTTCCTGGTTGATATAAGCTGTGTCAGTGTGCAATCAAACTGCAGATTGATTAGATACATTATACATTGTACATGAACTCTGTGGCAATGGTCTAGATATTACAATTTTCTGCATATCCTATGGCTTTGAATCTTTAGACAACATGTCAGAAAAAGGACATTTGGTAACTTGTAAAATTCATCCAAAAATCTTGAAATTTTAACATTTGGTGATGATTTTCTAATAGAATGTTTTTACAGAGAATTCAAAATTTCTAATTCTCAAATTCATTTATCCAATGGGATACATTGTGGAACTGTTAATTTTGTTGTTTATTAGGTAAACATCTCATCTATGTAAAGGGCACCAACTTAGCAGAATGGTTCACTCATTCATAGTTATGTAAACATAAAAACACCTTAAAGATTATAGTGCGTAGTTTCTGCTGCCCCCATGAGGAATTCTAAGTAATGACAACAAAACTGTCAGCGCGTCCATATGATACAAGCCTTTCATGAGCCGACCCCACGTCTGTCAATATACTCATGGACAAGTTTATTTCCTCAATTGTTTGTTTAAATAACAAAACACAATTATCCATTATAAGATAAACGGCAACCTGCGGTTATCTGCATTTCGCAAAAGCTCCACAAGCAATTGTGCGCGTAACGTTAACGAGCTGGTCGGCTGACACATACACACACACACAGCCGCAGCCAGAGGAGAGGGAGAGCAGCGTCTGACAGGGCAGAGACGTCTCTCTTTAACATACTTTTATTTAACGAGGGTTGTATAAAACATTGCTTGCCAAAATATGCTCAAACTTTTTTATTTACATGAACAAAATGTTGTCATTCAGGTCTGATAATGCCTCTTAGAACACTGGTCTGTCCTACAAGTGTACATTAGTGTTATGTGGAAATATTTCTTTTTATATAGCCTAGATGTGCCCTTACAGCCTACATGCCCAGAGACAACCGAACCGGAATTATCATTGCGATAGCCTATATCTGGTGCAATACATTTATTGTCCCTGTTTTAAGCAGTGAATGAAAATTATAAGCTTTGGTGTCTTCCTTAAGTCTAAATAACATATGCCATTATTTATTATTTACACATAGGCTATTTATTATTTACACATAGGCTATGTTAAAGAGAGACCTATCTCTCTGCCCTTTCAGATGCTGCTCTCCTACTCCTCTGACTCCTGCTCTGGCTGCCCAGCGAGCTCGTAAACGGTACGCCCGCAATCGCTTGTGGAGCTTTTTAACTCCGAAAGGCAGATAACCACAGGTTGTGGTTTATCTTATAATGGATAATTGTGTTTTGTTATTTAAACAAATGACTGAGGAAATACACTTGTCCATGAGTCTATTGAGAGACTTCCAGCTGACAGCGGGGTCTGTGAGCATCACTGGCCAGCCGGCGAGCAAGCGATCCCGGCTGCCACCAACTGGCTGACTGGAGCTTCTCAAGTCCGACAACATCGGAGCAAATGTGCAATTTGCCATACATTTGTGTAAACATGCCCATAGTCGAACTCTGCACAGTTGATTTCTCGCATAAAAAAAGTCTCAGAAGTGAATTTAGTGGTGAAATAGCAGACTAAAATTGTAAAAAGTTTCCAGTTGTTGGCTGCTGCTACAATGGCAAACTCCTGATCTAGATTCTAGAATTGATTGCTTTTCCTTGGGTTCCCGGATGTTAACACTGAATTTTAAACATTACATTTTGCAGCTAAATTTGGCCTGTTGAATTTGAGCAAGTTTAAAATATTAGTTGAATTTTAAACATTGTATTTTGCTTCTGAATTTGTTGTATTGAATGTTTTTACGTAGAATTTGTTATTCTGAATTTATGAACTTAGAAAAATAAAGGTGAAAATTAGTTGTTGAAAATTTGTAGTAAAATTCAGAGGCAACAAATTCAGATACATAATTTCAATGCATAAATATTTAGTGCTAGAAATTCAATGGCTTTTTAATTTAAAAATCCGATGAAACATTTACTTCCATATGATAGTCTTAATAAGCTTTGTAGCAACTCATTTGGCAATGGCTTAAATGTAACAGACATTCATTAATATCAGAAAGTTATGCACTAAAGCCTAGAGTATTGTATTAAGATAGCCTTGGAAAAAATGTTAACGTATCCTTAAATGTTATGAATGTTATCAAATCATAGACATATACATAGAGTACAAAATGTGGACGTAGTCTCTGTAATGTCACCCATAGGTTTGACAGAGGTAAAAGCAGCTAATCCAAAAATGGGCAAAGAGGTGAAGTATTTGTCATGCCGGTGGACATTTGCTATAGAGACCCAAAACCTTTTTTGTACCAGGCTGTAAAAAGGTTTTTTTTTTTCTGTAAAGTTGGGCATTTTACGGGGATTGACTCACTTTTGGAGCCAATCTCAAGTGGCCATTTAAGGCATTGCAGTTTTTGGCACTTATTTTTCAGCACCAGAGATTGGTTAAAATACAACCGTGTCTGTGTGTGTCTGTGTGTAGGGTGTGCTGAGTAAAGCAGTGAACTGGAGAGAGCTGGAGAAGCAGTATGCCATTAACTCAGTGTATGAAGAGGAGATCATTAAGCTGTTGGAGTACTGTGGGGTATGTTATCCTTCAACTTTTTTTTATAGATCACGTACTCTCTCTCTCTCTCTCTCTCTCTCTCTCTCTCTCTCTCTCTCTCTCTCTCTCTCTCTCTCTGAGATCGGAGGACTGGCGCTATCGGTAATGCCATTTATAAGTGGTGATCCGCAGGCAAAGTTCCTCCATTTTGAGAGAAAAATGCTGCGTAGTGATAGCCAATAAGGAGTTAGTTCAGCCTCATGTTGGCCCTCCTCTCTTTCCCCGTCTTTGTTTACGGTCGTAACCCGGCCTCCGAGCGCTTTCTGTCGGCAGAGCTGTGTTGATAGCCCCCATCACTGTTTTAGTATGCGGTCTCGTCATGAACATCGACTGCATTTTTACTCTGTGTTGTCTCAGTTTCAGACAAAGAGCCACAACGGCGCTGAGATCGCTTAATTGCCTGCATGGTTGAACATGTGTAATGTTACTAAACTGCTAGCGATACAGAGAAGATTAGCAACAGCCCCTGGCGCAGATGACAACCAAATTTGGGTTTTGCCTCTGGCACATTTTAATGCCACTATTCCATCATATACACTAATCATAATTATTGCATATTTTAATGAGTTTGCCTCCCTGATTGTAAATGTTGTGAATTATTGTTAAGGATAATTGGGTTTCTTGTGTGTTTTAGCCCACACAGTTTGTAAATAGCTATTTAATATTCAAAACACGTCTATTCCTGACTGTTAAGAACTTTTGTAATAAGAATCATTAGACCTTATTATAGCACTTCCTGCACCCCTACTTCCAACGTCTTATTCTCAAGTGTTTTGCTAGCAGTTAAATGTTACTATTATTTAAAACTGACTAGTAATAGAAATTATAACAATTGGTAAATATGATAAATTACAGACAAATTCATTCACATAAAATAAATTGTTTTATGTAGATAAAATACAAATTTATCAAAAATAAAAATGGCACCAAATCGCAGCCTTTGCGATTAGGAAATTGCGTTTTAACACATCGTGATATTATTGCAAATGCAATTAATCGTTCGGCCCTAGTGCACTGCATATGGTTAACTGCGCAAGGGTAAAAGGCTTTCATCAACATATACAACACAGCCTTGATGATGCATTGCTTGCTGACATATTATAAGACAGATATAATCAGGTCATCACAAAATGTCCTTTGTCAACACATTTAAATAATTTAAGAAAACAATAAACCTGAAAAGTAGCCATTGAAATTAAGTGCTTGATTTGTAATTTAAGACTGCTATGGTGCTGGAAGCCTACCAGGCTCTCTGCTAGTGGGGGAGGGGCAGTGCATAGTCTGCACGTGAACTGCAGCGTCTCCAGCAACACAGAGCTGCCTGTGGACGCCTGTCTGTAAATAATTCCGGGAAAAAACTATTGGCGAACGCAGCAGCCGCGTATCGGCCGATACACGTAAAAACGCAAATATCGGCCCAATATATCAGCCAGCCGATAAAACCGGTCTATCACTAGCGTGTACCATATTCTGTGTGTTTACCATTGCACGTTAGCCTAGCAGCTAGTGGATATTCCTTCTGCTTATAGCTTTATCCCAACAAAACTACACGGTTGAATTTCAGCCTGCATGCACATTTTGTAGCCTAAACAGAGCAGCTTATATTGGTTATATTAGAGAGAACAACAAGTTAGCGGACTGCCGAGTCGCCCTCTTTGCTATCTGTCTGCTCAGCTGCTGTTCTGGCTCGATGGTGTTTTATGCCCCCAACTAAGCTTTCAAGCCTTTTTTTTTTCTTTTTACTTTATTGACAAATTGTCAAGTTTCCAATTTACTGAAGATATGTTATTGTTACATTATGTTATTAAATGGTTTAAATCTTACAATGTAATGTGGTACATTGCGAACAAAGGTCAGATATTATATTGCATAAAAGTCTAGTCTAAAAATGGCATAGCAACCTGTGCTTTAAAAAATATATATGTGAGAATCAAACCGTGACCTTAGAATCGAAAATGTAATTGAATTGAGGATTTGGTGAATCGTGACACCCCTAATTTGTATATTCTTTTTTAGCCTGTTTTTATTTTCATGACCGTTTTAACTGCTCTTTAATTTTTTATGTAAAGCACTTTAAATTGCCTTGTTGAAATGTGCTATAGAAATAAAGTTGCCTTGCCTTACAACCTCAGCCTGTCAGTCAGTCACCAGGGCATAGAAACCACTGTTGTGCCTGCTTGTCTCAGAGGAAGTGTAACGTCACCAACACCCGACCGCTTACGCGCTCTCAGATCAGCTCTACAATCTTCTATTTGTTTTATTTTTATGTTGAAACATGAGAGCAGAGAATATTAATGATCGTGTGAATCACACTCATAATTCTGCAGCAGCAGTGCGCACATAGCCTATGATGGAAGTTTTACAACTCTATCCGTCAAGGGAGAAAGTCTAATGCAACAACTGATAGGGTTAGTATATTATCTTTGCCTAAATAGCGACCTTTTCTAAAATATTGCTGGTTTTGTGAGCAATTCTAATCTGATGCCTGCAGTGCGCAATAGCATCATCAAATTAGGCGTGTCAATTATCGCTTTCAGCGCATTTGTGCATTCATCAGCATGAGAAATAGGTGTGGCGTGCCGCGTGTGAGCGTGTGAACTGGTTGAGATGCGTGTATCTTACGGTGAATGTGTGAGACTTGAGAGTCCTGTGACAACTAACGTTACACTTGTTACTGAAAGTGCAATAAAACCTTTGAGTAAAAAGCCAATACTTTATGAATACACCTGTTTAACAGGGATCAACATTTAGAAAATCGATATATTTTTAACCTGTTGATTGCAAGTATGTTCTACCCACCACCACTCTTATACAAGACAACAGCGCTACTCTGCAAATAGCGAATTGTTACAAACAAGCTAAAACGAAAGCTGTCTGTATGTAGTCTCATTGTTTATCTTAGACTGCCACGAATCTTGAAGTTTGGCAAATATTCGTAAACTTAGCTGCTGGCGGAGACAAACCAGCTCTACCAGCGGCACATGCGCATGGCTAATTATTATGCACGTTAATGATGTCATCGGACATGCCGTTGATGTCAGCGTTCTTAATTCTTTCTAAACTTCACTCAGTATTAGCCTTCTGAAAATAAGTCCCCCTGAACAGTATAGTTGAATCGCCCTGCTGTAGGCTTTGGTTAGTCACATTTACCTGGGCTTAGTAAATAGCTCTTTAAGGGACTTAAATATACTTAATTAGAGAGGTTTACATTGTGGCCACCAAAAATGTACTTTGTACTAAATTTAAAAAGAATTCTGCTGTAGAATTGATGCCTCTTACCAAACGCATACATGACCACACATGAGCATTAATAAGTCGTTGTATCTTTTTGTTTGTGTCACCACATTCGTCAGGCTGACTCCTTTAAAATGGGTCCAGAATTTGCCAAGAATGTGGACTCTTCAGAGCATCTGTTGGTCCTGTCTGGAGATGACAGAGCAACAGTGGGTCTGAACTCCAAGGCTGGAGGGGAAGCTGAGGCTGGACGAGGCCTGTTTATTGGTGGTGGCCTGGAAGGGGGCAGTGCTAGAGTAGACCAATTGTTATCATCCGTGAACAGCAGTGGAATGAGCTTGGACACTCTACCAAGGTAATCAATTGCTAATTGTGAATAAAAGTTGCTGAATTGTGTTCTTACAGTTTTTTAAAGACAAGGTTTCAAATATCACATACATATTTTAAATATTAACTTTTGCTCAAAAATGCATGTGTGACTTTCCATTTTTATGTTTTCTGGTCATATGTTCCACATGCTTCAACTGACACAACACATTCCAAACAAAATGCTTGCTGCATTGGTAAGGTAAATAGATGTTAACAACTACTGTAGTCATGCACTGGGAAATTCTTTTGGTCACTACCCAAAGCTCATGACCATAATCTTAAGCTTTGCTTTCTAGCTCAGCTCCGTATTCACCACAACGATCCGGTACAATGGACGCATTACAGGTCGAGTCCAACCTGTGACGGTTTCCTGCATGTCTTCCGCTCTCTCTCCCCTTTCATATCTAAGCTGTCCTATCCATGAAAGGCAGAAATGCCCCAAAAAATAATCTTAAAAAAGAAGTGCTATTTCACCTCCTAGGCACTGACAAGTTACCATTCTGCAAAGGTGCTTGGACTGACAAAATAAAAGTACATTATATTTAATCTCCTTTACTTGGGGGTAGCTGACATCCAACATGGAGGGAGCAATCCACCATTTTCCAGCTGAGAGCCAGCCTTGCCGCAACATAAAGAGGCTGGTCAGCCAAGATAAGATAAGATAAGCCTTTATTGTCTCCTATAGGAGGAATTCGTCTTGGGCTTTCGAGAGAAACAAATGGCGACACAAAGCGCATAAACGCACACAATAAACATACAGTTAACCTACATAGAACATAATCATACATTATCTCATCCAATGCTTCAATGAACATCTAATAACCACACATAATACCACCCCAACCCCCCACCTTTCCTCACATTCACAGAAGAACAGAAGAGAACCCACAATACATCCTCCCCTCGTATTGCACTTCATTTTGATAATGATTACACATTTCCCGTTAACTCATGCTGTGTGTCAAACGATGAATTTTTTTAATCGCGATTAATCGCTGAATTTCTATAGTTAATCGCGATTAATGTTTATCACATGATTAAAATTCTATTATTTTGCATTTCAGAACTGTTTAAGTACATATTAACAATGGAAAGCAATTCTTACCAGTGTATCTTGATTGGGAATCAAATGAATGCAAAGAAAGTGACTTTATGAACTTGATTTTAAGATTTGTATGTATTTTATTATTTATTTATTTACTGTAAACAAAAGAAAAATGTGTGAATCTAGTCACACATTTTTTTTATCTAGAGTCAAAATAGTGTGCAGTAACTTATAAATAATTTTGATTACTCACCAGTTATCCAGTGATAACCTTGCATCACTTTGCAGCAGTTCCAGTTTGGCTGCTTTCTCCGTGTCGTACAGGCTGGGTATGCGTGCGTGAAACTACTGTCCCTCTCGACGGCAATGTATAAGACGGGTCAGAACATGCCAACCGTAGTCTTTAAGACCCGAGTCTTCTACGATGCTGACAGGTCTGCAGTTAGTTGCCACCCATTTTGCAAGAGCGGTAGTAATTTTTGGGGATTTGGTTTCATCCACAGGTCGGCAAGTAGCACTCTCCAAAATAGTGCTTTGCCTGAGCCTGCTAGCCTCAACCTGAGTCACGTTAACTGTACTACTATGCTTAGTTCGTAGGTGGTAGCTCAAGCTTGACGTGTTTTGGTGATATTTTAATTCAAATAAGCGCCATTCAGAATTGTGTTGCTGTTGTCTTTCTCCATCATGCCTGCAGCCTGCAGCAGCAGGATGTGTTACGAGGAAGTATGGCAAAGTGTAGCAAAGGGTCAGAATAGTAGCCTGTTAGGCACGACGCGAAGCCGAGTGAAGTGAAAATAAATTAATAAATGGCGTCATGCGATTAATGCAATTAAAAAAAATGAACGCGTTATGCTCGGCCCTTTTACTTTTTGTGCTAAGTTTTATATATATATATATATATATAAACTTAGCACAAAAAGTAGGGACATTTGTGTTTGATAGAGTATTTCTCTGTGGTAACAATGCTTTTTGGCAATAATGGTGCCCCATTTGTAAGGAACATGCATTTGTGTGATGAGCAGCAGCGCTGAGTATGTGGGTTGTGCCCATGAAAAATTTGTCAAATCTTCTCTGCCAATGCCAAACAGCTTATTCTGCCATTGACTCGTTTGGTGGATTAGATGATTGAAGTTTGAAGAAACAAGACATATTGGCAATTTAACAATTTATTAATTTCACAAACAGGAGCCTCAGTAGCGTGTGGAAGAACCATACACAGCCACAACAGCCTGGCACCTCATGCTGGTCACCAGCCTGGTAACACACTGCTGTGGGATGGCATCCCATTCTTCAACCAGCATTTGTCGCAAGTCAGCCAACGTGGTTGTGTTGGTCACGCTGGCACGAACAGCAAGCCCATGCCGATCCCACAAGTGTTCATGG
The DNA here is from genome assembly GCF_008315115.2 of Sander lucioperca. NCBI lineage: Eukaryota > Metazoa > Chordata > Actinopteri > Perciformes > Percidae > Sander > Sander lucioperca. The sequence goes on along the minus strand of NC_050173.1, from coordinate 47,799,256 downwards.
GGTTGAGGTCAGGACTGCTGGCAGGCCATTCCATCCTCTCTACTCCCACATTCTGGAGGTAGTTTCTATCTTGGAGGATAGAGTTCAGTCCCAGACTGTGGAGATATGGGATTGCCACTGGTTGCAAAATCTCATCTCTATATCTCTCTGCATTGAGATTGCCTCCAATGATGACAAGCCTCGTTTTTCCAGTGAGGGAGATGCCGCCCCACACCATCACACTGCCTCCACCAAAAGGTGTTACTCTATCAGTGCAGCAATCAGAATAGCGTTCTCCGCGTCTTCTGCACACTTTACCCTACGATCCAACTGCCGTAGGCAGAATCATCCAATCCACCAAACACCAAACAAGTCAATGGCAAATAAGCAGTTAGGTATTGGCAGAGAAGATTTGGCAAATTTTTCATGGGCGCAACCCAGATACTCAGCGCTGCTGCTCATCCCACAAATGCATGTTCCTTACAAATGGGGCACCATTTGAAAGGGAACTAAACAGGCTTCCCAACGGTATATAAGATTTATTGCCAAAAAGCATTGTTACCACAGAGAAATAATCTACCAATCACAAATTTCCTTACTTTTTGTAGCAAGTTTATATACAGCGGGGAAAATAAGTATTTAACGCGTCAACATTTTTCTCAGTAAAGATATTTCTGATGGGGCTGTCAGTAACAACCCAAGTAATCCACACATACAAAGATATCAAAACAAGTCCATAAATTAAGTTGTGTGTAATAAAGTGAAATGACACAGGGAAAAAGTATTGAACACACTTGCTGAAATTTATTTAATATTTAGTAGAAAAGCCTTTGTTGGTAAGGACAGCTTCAAGACACCTCCTGTATGAAGAATCTAGTCGCACAAATTGCTCAGCTGTGATTTTTGCCCATTCTTCCACACAAACTGTCTTCAAATCTTGAAGGTTCCGGGGGCATCTTCTATGAACTCTGATCTTTAGTTCTTTCCAGAGGTTTTCAATTGGATTCAAGTCGGGTGATTCGACTGGGCCATTCTAATTTTCTTTCTCTGAAACCAATTGAGTTTCCTTGGCTGTTTGTTTGGGATCATTGTCTTGCTGAAATGTCCACCCTCATTTCATATTCAGCATCCTGGTGGATGGCAGCAGATTCTTATCAAGAATGTCACGGTACATTTCTCCATTCATCCTTCCTTTAATTATATGAAGTCTGCCAGTGCCAGATGCTGAAAAACAGCCCCACACCATGATGCTCCCACCTCCAAACTTCACTGTTGGTATGGTGTTTTTAGGGTGATGTGCAGTGCCATTTCTCCTCCAAACATGGTGTATGCTATGACAGCCAAAGAGTTCAATTTTGGTCTCATCTGACCAGATTATATTCTCCCAGTATGTCATTGGCTTGTCCAGATGTTGTGCAGCAAACTTTAAGCAAGCTTCCACATGCCTTTTCTTGAGCAGTGTTGTGTTGCGTGCATAGAGGCCATGGCGGTTGAGTGCATTACTAATTGTTTTCTTTGAAACACCTGTACCTGCTTCTTCCAGGTCTTTCTGAAGATCTCCGCGAGTGGTCCTTGGTTCTTCGACAACTCTTCTAAGTATTCTATGGACTTCTCTGTCAGAAATCTTGCGAGGAGCACCTGGTCGTGGTCGGTTAATGGTGAAATGATGTTCTTTCCACTTCCGGATAATGGCCCCAACAGTGCTCACTGGAACTTTCAGAAGTTTAGATATTCGTCTGTAACCAATGCCATCTGTATGTTTTTCTACAATAAGCTTGCGAAGATGCGAATACAAACAACTTTAACATTGTTTCCCTTTCAAAACAAAATAGTCGTAAGCTAGTTGTATAAACACTACCTTGGCCACAGGTAAGTTAGGTTGTAGTGTGGTTGTAGTGGGCGACTGAACGTAGCTCCGCTGTCAGCCTTCTTCGCTGTTTGAATAATGTTAGTAGGTTGGTGGACATATTTCAGCGAGGCAAGACATCTTAAATCCAGTGTTTTAATCATTGCTCTGAACCCGTCTTTCTCAACAGTCTGTAGCGGGACCGTAGTTGGATTGTGTTCATAATGTTGCTCTGCTGCAAGCTTGAAGTGACATGTCTTTAACGTTAGCACGGCCGAGTAACGTTAGAGTGACGGGCAACAACAGTGGCTAAATTATGTCCGATTTTTTTAGAAACAAAAAACCTTGCAACAACAGACGGCTCCTCTCTTGAGCATAAGTTGTTCTGGTGTATCTCTGGTCTTTCCTCTAACTTTCTTCTCTGTTCTTGAATGTGCAGTAGTGACCGGAGCCTCTCCCAGCTTAACAGACTGTTATACTACCTGGCTAGCTAGCAGCTATAATGTTACCCAACATGCCGTACGGCGGTGTAGCTACATTTGTAAATGTAAAATTATTAGTGTTAGAAACTGTTTAAGTCACAAATTGTTAAATGCTATGGTGTTTTATCCTTTTAAAAAAAGTTAGTTGTGGGTTATTAATTGTGTTATAAAGTTACTACCATGAGTGAGAAGGGTACGCAGTTAACAGGGGTCCCAGTGCTGCGCCGGAGGGGAAAAAAGAAAAAAAACTGGATCGGCCCATGGATCTGTTAATTTTTCCAGCTATTTTGTCAATATCGGGGCCAATATCCGATCTTAATATCGGATCGGTGCACCC
>NC_050173.1:47749112-47791612 GCF_008315115.2 Sander lucioperca | reverse complement strand
AAAAACACAAATAGAAAGAAAGGACTTAGGTCAAACATACAATATTTATGTTCAATGCAATTACATTTTTTACTTTGATCTTACTAAACTATTCATGTTTGTATGTGCAAAGGGGGTTAACTGATGAAGAAGAGGAAGTGTTAATTGTATTGAGGAATTATGTGAAGGAAGTTTTTACCTCGATTTCCATCTCTCTGAACTCCTTGTACAGTCCAAAGTGCTGTGCGTGGTACTGCACTGCAGAGAACCAGGAGTTCCAGCATGTTGCACAGGGGTTTGCACGCCTTTTTTCTTGGCAGCTTGTTTGTCATGAAGCAGAGGTATCTTCTCTTGCGTGATCCAGCATTGAAGAATATCTGGGAGAAACTCCGCATGAAGCTGTTCAACTGAACAAAAGGTTTGCGGAAGGCATTGCCAATGAGATTCATTATGTGTGCCATGCATGTGATGTGTAGTGAGTTGGGGAACAACGACTGCAGAGCTGCTGTGAATGCCTTCTTCATATAGGCAGCATTATCAGTGTCGAACACAATCACATCCTCGTTGTTAATGCTGTATTCTTGTGGGCACCTTACAACAGCCACGGATACAGTGGAATGATTGAACTGCTCAAGGAAAACAGTATCTGCAAGGTAGGCCAAGATCCTCCCAGAATGGTCCTTCTCAAGTGGTGCAAGGAGGATATTCAGGACACATCTCCCCTTGACATCTGGAGTCTCATTGAATATCACAGCAAGAGGTTTTCCTGCAAGAAGTGTCTTCAGCTCCTCTTTTTCCCTCATATACTGCTCCCAAGTACATCTCTTGAAGCTGGTGAAACCCTGGAATGGTGCCGCCATTGATGACTTTCTCATTCAGAAATTTCCTCAGTGCAGGGTGGTCACTCTTAGACAGCGGGATGTTGATGGCAGTGCAGGTGGCAACCCAGATTTCACAAATCTACAAACAGAAAAATGCTTTTGTATCATTGGGCTGTATTATGTGTACACACACACACACACACACACACAAAGTCCAGTGTAACCTACAGAAAACTGCAGTATAAAACTGATTCATTTACAGTAACCTTTCACAGAACAGTAGTGTTTCTGCAAATAAAACTTTTTTTTTCTTTCATGGCAAAATCAATCATATTGCATGGGAAATTACACTACTGTTAGGCTATCAAACCCTAACATTAACTTACATCCACACACAACATACTTGGAAATCTCATTCACACTCACACACACCTCTCTGTTTCATTCTGTTTTCAATTTAACTATCAATCTTTTCATAATTTTACAAGCTTTAATCTTGTAGGCTACTGACCTTGATTCTTTCAGCCCTAGCAGCTGTTTTGGAAGTTGACGCCTCGGTGTAGGTGAGCTGCTTCTTGGCTGCTTCCGCTGCTACTTTAACCATCCTTGGATGTTTGGCGGTGGCAAAGTGGTTGTCCAGCGTCGACTTCCGCCTGTGGTCCAACACGCAGTTGCACGGAGTGCAAAATAATTTGCCCCCAGGAAACTGCCTTGTGCGGTCTTTGCGCTTATTTTTGTTGGCAAATGAGACTGATTTGCGGGCTTCATCATGGCTTCATCGCGGGGTTTGCAGCTTTTCGATGATGTTCACGTAATTACGTCACTTCATAACGTTCCCATGGCAACAGGGGAAAATGGCTGCTCTTGTGTGACGTAAACGCAGTAAACATTTTTCAACTTTCTGCTAAGATGTGACTTTTTTGCAACGAAAATGCGGGGATTATCAAATCATGCAAGCGGAAAGAGAAAAAAAAATCGGCAATTTATGTGGCAAAAGTGCAGCGTATTTGAAAAAAATGCGGCCCGCGCATACATATGCGGACTTTGGCTAATTATACATTGAATTATGCGATCGCATAATTGCGTTTTTCTGGAAGGACTGACTTATGTTCAGAGTATCAGAGTAGAGTTGATTCTTACCTGCTGCTTCCTGTCTGTCAGAAACGAACCATATCATCTAATAATGAAGGGGTTCACCTCCATCTGTTGTAATTTACATAAGTGTCTGAGGGAGGATACAATTAAATGCAGAGCTGAAGTCCATAAATAATAATCGAGCATAAGCTGATGGATTTTCAAGGTGCTTTAAGAGAGTTGAGATTAAGGTGTCGTCCGTACCCCTGCCATTATTATAGGCAAATTGGTAAGGGTCCAAGATATGCTGGACCTCGCTCCTTAAATTACCAACCATTATACGTTCTAATGATTTCATCACTATTGATGTCAGCGCTACTGGTCTATAATCATTATTATGCTGTGGGTAGGGTTTATTAGGCACAGGAATGACAACAGATGATTTCCAAATACAGACCTGCCAACCTGTACGCATTTTGCATAGTAGAAACGCATTTTGACATCAAAATACGGTGATACAATTTGTCACTTTTAACTATGCGAAAATCAGGAGACTGCTTTGAGTTCACTCGCTGACGTCAGTAGCCGTCTCAGTCTAACACTTGATGGTAGTAAGCTAAAACAGTGTAGCAGCCAAAAGCATGCTGGAAAAAAAAAACTAAAGAAGAGTTCGACCAATCACAGTGTCGGTTCCTTCCTCTTAAATGTCAAGCGGGGATATCGTCTACTGATAGCAAAACGAAAGCATCAAATTATTATTGATTCCTCTCTCATTCCCATTTGGTTGGTTTCCCCAAGGAAGGACGGTGTTTGCAAAGATAAACTGGTTTGATGTAGACGGGTGAAATTGTGAAATGAATTAATTTACGTAGCCTACCTGTCAACTTTGGAGAAATATTATGTATTTACATTATTATTAATAAAGCCTTGCATTTGGTATACAAAGTCTTGGATTTTGTTACAAAGGTCTTATATTTTTTTTGCCTTTCCTAGGATTAGGTTCATACCGTAACTAAATTAACTGTTACTAATGTAGGCTAATTAAAAACTGACCGGAGCCCGTCGCTGGACGGGCTCCGGTCAGGAGGACCGAGACACAAAGTAAACACGCCTCTCTGACTGGTACCGGGGGGTTAGCGGTTAAACTGAGCGGAGGATGTGTGGAATGTGTCGGTGTGTGTCGGAACCTAGCTGGCCGCTCGGCGCCTTCAGACAAAGCTCAAGCTAACAGGCTAACAGCTTATTAGCTAGCCAAACACCGAGCGGTAACATCTGCAAAGATTGGATCTGTGAGCGCATTAAGGTGGAAGACTTACTCAGATCATGTATTGCAGTAAGAGTAGAAAAAGCTGTGTTGTAGAGTTACAAATTACTTGTCAGTTACAAGTCCTGCATTCAACATCTTCTTTAAGTAATAGTACAAGTCCTACATTCAACATCTTTAAGTAATAGTACACAAGTATTATCAAAATATACTTAAAGTACCAAAAGTAAAAGTGCTTATTATGCAGTGTAATATGTCTTATTTTATGGGATAATATTATGATCCAATAAATTGTATTAAATATGACTGATACTTTAAATAAAAGGTTTTATTTAATTCAAGTAGCCTACTTGTACATTATTATTATTATAATAATTATTATTATTATAGAGTTTAAAATGTATACAGATTTGACATTTTCCACTCATACTTCTGTCGGAATGGGTACGAAGTTGGCATTGAATTTCATTTGAAACGGTATTAAAAAGGTCTTAAAAAGCCTTGAATTTAAGTTGGAGGATCCTGGGGGTACCCTGTATATTGTTCATGTTTGTTTGTTAAACGTGACTTTTTCATTGTAGCCTTGGCTGTACAAACCATCACGAAATATTATAGGAATCGTATAGTAGGCCAATTTTGGAACAATATTATAGTAATCTTATAGAAATAGGCTACTATAGGCCTAGTCTTTTGGGACATACTATAAAAGTATTACAGTATTTTGGAGACTATTAATTCAATTCAATTCAATTTTATTTATAGTATCAAATCATAACAAGAGTTATCTCGAGACACTTTACAGATAGAGTAGGTCTAGACCACACTCTATAAAGCCCCAGCAATTCCAATAGTTCCCCCAAGAGCAAGCATTAGCAGTGGCTATTGCGACAGTGGCGAGGAAAAACTCCCTTTTAGGAAGAAACCTCGGCAGACCCAGACTCTTGGTGGGCGGTGTCTGACGGTTGGGGTTATGACGGTACAGGATGTAGCGTGGCACAGCAGAGCATGGGTGGACGCGGTGGATGCGGCAGGACGTAGCTGGGCATTGCAGGGAATCGCAGAGCGTAGCAGGGTGTAGCAGGTCCATAGCCACAGCTGCACCCAAGACCCAGGTCTTGGTGTCGCCCTAATCCGAGGCGATGTTCTGGGCAAAGAAGAAACATAAGGACTCCGGGGAGTAAACTCCCCAGAGCTAGGTGAGTAACAAGCACTTCTGAGACAGGATGTGCATAAAAGGAAACAAAAGAAAAGAGTGTGTCATAAGAAGGAACTTCCTCAGCAGTCTAGAATTATAACAGCATAACTAGGAGAGGCACTATATTATTGATTATACGATAGGTAAATCTGATGACTGTAAAGAGAAGCAGAGAGAAGCAGGGGTGCTGTGTCTGCAGCTATGCACCCTGCCCCGCCGGTCTAGGCGTTCACTGCAACTCCTCACTCCCTAACTATAAGCTTTATCAAAGAGGAGAGTTTTCACTTTAGTCTTAAATGTAGCGACGGTGTCTGCCCCCCGAACCCAGATTGGGAGCTGGTTCCACAGGAGAGGAGCCTGATAGCTGAAGGCTCTGCCTCCCATTCTACTTTTAGAGACTCTAGGAACCACAAGTAACTCTGCATTCTGGGAGCGTAGTGCTCTAGTGGGACAATAAGGTACTAAGAGGTCCTCAAGATATGAAGGAGCTTGACCATTTAGAGCTTTATAGGTCAGAAGAAGGATTTTAAATTCAATCCTGGATTTTACAGGAAGCCAATGGAGAGAAGCTAATACAGGAGAAATGTGATCTCTTTTCTTAGTTCTTGTCAGAACACGTGCTGCAGCATTCTGGATCAGCTGGAGAGTCCTAAGGGTTTTATTTGAGCATCCTGATAATAAGGAATTACAATAGTCCAGCCTGGAAGTAACGAATGCATGGACTAGTTTTTCAGCATCGTTTTGAGACAGGATGTTCCTAATTTTAGCAATGTTACGAAGGTGAAAAAAGGCTGTTCTAGAGGTTAGTTTTAGATGGGCGTTAAAGGATAGATCCTGATCAAAAATAACTCCTAGATTTCTGACAGTAGTACTGGAGGCCAGGGCAATGCCATCCAGAGTAATTATATCTTCGGCTAATGAGGTTCGTAGGTGTTTCGGGCCCAGCACAATAACTTCGGTTTTGTTTGAGTTTAACATCAGGAAATTGTAGGCCATCCATGATTTTATATCTTTAATGCAAGCTTGAAGTTTAGCTAGCTGGCTGGTTTCGTCTGGCTTGATTGACAGATATAATTGGGTGTCATCCGCATAACAGTGAAAGTTAATTGAGTGTTTCCTAATAATATTGCCTAGAGGAAGCATATATAAGGAGAATAGAATTGGTCCAAGCACTGAGCCTTGAGGAACGCCATGGTTAATTTTAGGGTAATTGGAGGGTTTATTGTTAACATTAACAAATTGCGATCGATCAGAAAAATAGGACTTAAACCAGTTTAGTGCGAATCCTTTAATGCCAACTAAATGTTCCAGTCTCTGTAAGAGGATGGTATGGTCAATAGTATCGAATGCAGCACTAAGATCTAATAAGACAAGTACGGAGACAAGTCCTTTGTCTGAAGCAGTTAGAAGGTCGCTAGTAATTTTCACCAGTGCCGTCTCTGTGCTATGATGCTTTCTAAATCCTGACTGAAAGTCCTCAAATAAGCTATTGTTATGTAGAAAATCAAATAACTGATTAGCGACTACTTTCTCAAGGATCTTGGAGAGAAAGGGAAGGTTAGATATAGGTCTATAGTTGGCTAAGACCTCAGGATCGAGGGTGGGTTTTTTCAGTAGAGGTTTTATCACAGCTACTTTAAATGACTGCGGTACATAACCTGTCAATAAAGACATATTTATCATGTCTAGTAATGAAGTGTTAACCACAGGTAACGCTTCTTTAAGTAGCCTCGTTGGGATGGGGTCCAAGAGACAGGTAGATGGCTTAGCTGAAGAGACCTTTAACATTAATTGTTGAGGGTTTATAGGATAAAAGCAATCTTAAGTATATGTCAGGTCTAGTCGTTCTTTCTAGCAGTCTGTCAGTTAAAGGTGACCCATTAGAGGTTGGGGGCAAGAGGTGATGAATAGTATCTCTAACTGTTATAATTTTATCGTTAAAGAAACTCATGAAGTCATCACTACTCAGAGCTATAGGAATAGATGGCTCAATAGAGCTGTGGCTATCTGTCAGCCTGGCTACAGTGCTGAAAAGAAACCTTGGGTTGTTCTTATTTTCTTCTATTAGTGATGAATAGTAGTCTGATCTGGCCTTTCTGAGGGCCTTCCTATAGGTTTTCAGACTGTCTTGCCAGTCTAAACGAGATTCTTCCAGTTTGGTGGAACGCCATTTACTTTCAAGTTTGCGCGAGATTTGCTTTAATTTACGAGTTTGGGAGTTATACCAAGGCGCTAGTTTCCTTTGCTTCATCGTCGTCTTTTTAAGGGGAGCAACAGAGTCTAAAGTAGTCCGTAGGCAGGCCGTAGCACCGTCTACGAAATTATCAATTTGAGAGGGACTAAAGTTTACATAAAGATCCTCTGTTATATTACGGCACGGTAATGAGTTTAGTGCTGTTGGAATATCTTCCTTGAATTTAGCTATAGCACTGTCAGATAGGCTTCTAGTGTAGAAGCTTTTATCTAATTTCGTATAGTCGGGTAGTAAGAATTCGAAAGTTATTAAGAAGTGGTCTGATAATAAAGGATTTTGCGGGAATACTATTACGTCTTCAATTTTGATGCCATATGCCAGCACAAGGTCAAGGGTGTGGTTAAAACAGTGCGTGGCCTCATGCACACTCTGACTGAAACCAATTGAGTCTAGTAGTGAGTTGAAAGCAGTACTAAGGCTATTGCTGTCAACGTCCACATGGATATTAAAATCACCTACAATAAGTACTTTGTCTGATTTTAGGACTACACATGATAAAAACTCTGAGAATTCAGATAAAAATTCAGAATATGGACCTGGTGCTCGGTAGACAACAACAAATATAATAGGCTGTACTGTTTTCCATGTTGGATGCTGAAGATTAAGAACGAGATTTTCAAAAGAGTTATAATTTAGTTTAGGATTAATTAACAGGTTTGAGTCAAACATGGCTGCAACTCCCCCTCCTCGGCCTGAGCCTCTAGAAATTTGAGTATTAATATGAGTGGGAGGAGTAGCTTCATTTAGACTGACATACTCTTCATGGCCCAGCCATGTTTCAGTTAGACACAATAGATCAATTTGATTATCGGATATCAATTTGTTTACTAGTATTGCTTTAGAAGACAGAGATCTGATATTTAGTAGACCGCATCTAATTTTCCTATCCTGTTCTATCATTGCAGTGGTAGTTGTAATTCCAATTAGGTTGTTAAGTATTGCCCCTCTTTTGGTTACCTGTGATTTAACTGATCTGAGTCGAGTTACAGACACTGTCTCGTTTTTTGGGGCAGGTTGTGGCTGACGTGAACTGGATGCTAAATTGACTATGTTTGCAGTCAACTTCTTATTACTTAGGGGATTCAACACTTTGTATGGTCTATTGTTGATTATAACTGGAATAGTACTAGTACTACATGTTACCCTGCAGAAAACATTTTCAGATTCATTCACTTGTAAAGTGCCATTAGGATCAATACCTGGGGGGCATGAATCTGTGATATTTTCAACAGAATGTCAATACTTAACTTTCAGTGTGGTCGTTATGTTGTCAGATAGCAGCCTGGCTCCATGTCGGTTTGGGTGGAGACCATCATGTTTCAGCAGGCTGGGCCTCTCCCAGAACAAGTTGAAGTTGTCGACATAGGGAATGCCCAGGGAAGCGCAGTGGGGTTTCAGCCAGGTGTGGAGCCAGAACAGTCTGGACCATCTTTCAGCACCCTTTCTGTAGGTAGGTAGAGGCCCAGAAATGACGATCCGTTTTCCTGTGCCCATCAGGGTGGTGATGAGAGTGGTGAAGTCTTTTCGAAGTGCTGTCGACCGTCTCTCTCTGATGTCGTTTGTGCCCACATGCACGATGATGTTGTCGACCTTAGCGTGGCAGGCGAGGATGCTGGGAAGTTTGTGCTGGATGTCACGGACCTTGGCACCAGGGAAGCAGTAGACCTTGGACGGACCGCTGGGTGTAGGGGGAATGTAGAGGTCCCTGACCATGGAGCTTCCGATGACCAGCGTGGAAGTTGTTGGGTCTGAAGGGGGGCGCGCCGACTGTGTGGATGGGCCAGGATGAGCGCCGTGGGGACGTGGCAGCGAAGGGTTTCCGCAGAGCAGAGGGAACTCCTCATCGTTCATCAGAATGGTGTAGCGATTTTCTAGTCGTATAGGTTGGGCTGGGCCTGAGCGTTGTCCTGACCGTCTGCTGTGGTGCTTGCTTATACGCCATGGCTCAGGCTGGTGTGGAGTGGAGCTGGTCAGCAGAGCTGACTTGGTTCTCGGCAGAAGCCGAGGAGAGACGACAGGGACAGAGGTTGTATTAGTGCGTGGTGGGGTGAGAGTAGTGCAGGGCAGAGTGGAATCAAGACATCTGACATTAGTGTGTGTGTGAGGGGAACTTCCAATGATAATGGTGTCAAGGAACTGTTCATTCACCTTGATCTGGTGGAGAGTCGCTATTCTGGCTTCAAGTTCCACTATCTTCTGGCTGAACAGGAGGCACGAGTCGCAGCCAGGTGTACAGCTGAGGGGGGGCATCGTGTAGCTTGCTAGTTTAGCTAGTAGCAACGTTGACGGAGGCCCTCTCCAAAACTGATCCCTCTTCACTTGCAGTTCACAAGTCAACAGTTGCGGATGCTCCTGCTTGTGTTAGCAAGCTGTGGATACTCCGTTACTACTGCCAAAATATAGAAAAGAATTCCAAGGAGGCAAACATCCTAAGGGGTCCGCGTCACCTCCCCGCTAGCAGACAGGCTAACTAGCCGTTAGCACAACAAATAGCTAGACGTTGGTTAACGGAGCGGAGGAGAGTTTTACAAACAACGGATTATAAGACTGTAGGCTACTGTAGGAACATTATGGAGGGTAAGGATATTATAGAGATCATAAGTAACCTGGGCTATGACTCAGGACTATGTCCTAGGACCAGGTGAAGTGATTGGTAAGCATGTGAACTAAACGATACACTATACTGATGCCCAACCAGCCAAAATGACATCAAAGACAGCGGTAATGGCACATTTTTTCTGCGTGTGTGCCGCTGTGTTCATGAACCAGAACTTAGACAATAAATCAGTAAGTTGCTATTCAAAAAAAAAATGGTTTTTCAAGGTTTCAAGAGAGTTGGAATAGAGGGCTCCAAGCTGGAGTCCGCTCATCCGAAAATGTTTTCAGAATAAAAGATAAACTTATTTCTGTTCAGCACAAACTGTGGTGACAGCATTAGGGTGAATTATTATTATTATTCTGTCCTGTATTGTGTCACATGGTGTTATGCCCCAGTCTAGGGGTGCCTAGGACGCAACACGAAAAGGCCCCATCTTCCCCGTCTCCCAAGTAGCCACAAACACATGGTTATGACATAGACAGATCTCTGCAGCAGGTCACATTAGTTTCGTAATCCAGGTCAAAATGTTTGTAAAAAAATGTTGAGATCATTAGCCTTGTCCAAATCATTACACACATTCAATTCCTTCTTTCCAGAGTTCATGTTAGTTATTTCTTTCAGTGTCCCAAAGTTTTTTTGAATTATTCGTTGAAAAGGCTTCCCTAACGTGTGCTGTGTTCCTCCCGAGCCTTCTTAAATTTCCCCCTCAGGTGTTTTTAAATTTTTGCGTTCCCAGAAAGACGCTCAAGAAACAGCAACTTACTTCATTGATTTCAGAAGCTAAAGGTCTAGTTCTGTTTCCTCTGTAATCAGGAATCCGGGATGCACAAATTGGTAAAGGGCTTTGGTGTTTGTTATTGCTAACCCATGACCAGCATAAATCCAATAACAAAGCACCACTTGGGTCAGATTGGGTACAGATAATCTACAAAGGACAAAGAGATTTGCCTGTTGAAACTATGTAATAGATAAATTACTCAAAGAAGATGCATCTGTGGTTTTGTTTCTACTACTTCTAAAGATTAAAAAAACTACTTGGTAAATAGGGTGTGTCTGGACTGATTCAGAAATGTATACATTTTCTTTTTTGGTATCCCACACAATTTCTTTGCATATTTTGACATAACATTTTGTTGCAGAGATGATAGCATACATTTTGTGCTATCACAATCAAATCTAATTACAATGCTATGCTGGAAGCAAATCTCACAATATGTTATTCATTATTTGTTGTTTTGATTTTTTTGTTTTCTAAGAAGCCTTCTTGCAAACAACACACTGCTTGGGAAGAAGACGGATTTTGCCAAATGCTATCGGCCATCTTTACATAGAGAATCTATAAGCTTCATGAAGGGAGTGATGGACGAATGTACACACATGGCCAACTTCTCTGGTAAGTTTATGGTGCAAACACCGATTTACAGGCAATGTTTCTAATTAGTATCATAAAAATAGGACAGAGGAAGGCAAATACCAAAATATTGTTACAGGTCCTTTATCAAAAAACAGACCTTTAAACGGCTCCAAACAAGTTTACTAAGAATAAATTGATCACAGTGGCTTCCACCTGTCAACATCGATATTCTGTATTTTGGCTGCTGCTATCCCCCAAATAAAATGCAATCTCATCACGCAGCTAAAAAGAGGATTGTAGCTTAAAGAGCAACTTGCAGGTTAGAGACCCCAGTGAATCAATTTGTAGGAAAATTGTGTTGAAACTAGATTTTTGAAAAAAAAAATAAATAAATAAATATATATATATATATATATATATATATATATATATACACAGTGACATCTGGAGTTGTTTTTGTAGGCACATTTTTATTTTCACATCAAAAAAGACCAACCAGACGTGACATAACAGAAGGGAAAATAATGTAACGGAGCATGTCATGGTAATGATTTGGCCTAGCTGGCTGTAAAGCTCAAGCCGAGAGGGCACGCGTGCATGATTGGTGAGGGTAGTACATGATTGATAATTATGGGACGCCCGAGTTCTTCCCAGCCACCCAGGGTAGGGGGGGGGAGGACCCCAGGCAGTATGATTGTAGGCGTGCATGGTAGTGAGAGAGGATGCATGATAGCGACAAATATATATATATATACATATATATATATATACGCATAGGCTACACACATATGTGGGACGCCGCTCTCCTCCCAGCACCCAGCAGCAGACAGAACACACATACGTCGGGGCATCATTAGTCGTTGGGTGAGGATAGGACAGAGTGAGTCAGACGCTCAAGATGGCGCCGCAGAATGGCGACACGGTGTGTTGGAGCGCTCTGTTTTGTTTTGTTTTGTGTTTTAATTCTGTTTCTTGCGATGGTACCCGTATCTCATTCACAAGTGAAGAGCTCGTGAACTTCAGGGCAACAACACCATCAGACTTATTTCCCACTTTTCTTCTCCCTTCACTGGAAATTTTGGACATTCTGGTCAAAGGTGCGCTCACCTTTGCGCACGCAGAGAAACGCCGGAGGAGAGGGAAACGGGCCGGTGCGCTGGTGCGTCTCCGCCAGCGAGGATCACGCACACCGTTACCTGGAATATTCCTCTCTAACGTGCGCTCTCTGCCCAACAAAGTGGAGGAATTACAACTGCTGTTGAGGGGAAACAGGGACTTTTCTTCATCTGCTGTTTTGTGCTTCACGGAGACGTGGCTCTGTGGATTAATACCGGACTCTGCGCTGCAGCTGGCAGGCTTCCAGCTTTTCAGAGCGGACAGAGACACGGCTCTCTCCGGCAAAACTAAAGGTGGAGGAATCTGTTTCTACATCAACAGCGGTTGGTGCAACGACGTGACAGTGATCCAGCAGTATTGTTCTCCTGACCTGGAGTATTTCACCATAAACTGTAAGCCTTTTTATTCACCCCGTGAGTTCCATTCATTCATTCTGGTCGGTGTTTACATCTCACCGCAGGCCAACGTGCAGGACGCGCAGCGCATGCTTGCCGACCAGATACTGTGTGTGGAGCGGACCAACCCGGACTCCCTAGTTATTGTCCTTGGTGACTTTAATAAAGGGAACCTCACTCATGAACTCCCTAAATATAGTCAACATATTAAATGCCCGACCAGAGAGGAGAACATTCTGGATCACTGTTACACCACAGTCAGGGATGCTTATCACGCCGTCCCCCGTGCTGCACTGGGGCACTCTGACCACGTCATGGTCCATCTGATCCCCGCCTACAGGCAGAAACTAAAGCTCTGCAAACCTGTAGCGAGGACATCAAGGAAGTGGACCAGTGTAGCTGTGGAGGATCTCCAGTCGTGTTTGGATTGTACTGACTGGGATGTGTTCAGGACTGCTACCCACAGTCTGGATGAGTACACAGAGGCTGTGACGTCATACATCAGCTTCTGTGAGGACTGCTGTGTTCCATCAAGCACCAGGGTGAGTTACAACAATGACAAACCCTGGTTCACAGCCAAACTCAGAAGGTTAAGGCTGGCTAAGGAAGAGGCGTTCAGGAGTGGGGACAAAGACAGATTTAAAGAGTCAAAGTACAAATTTAGCAAGGCAGTGAAGGAGGCTAAACATCGGTACTCTGAGAAGCTCCAACGCCAGTTCTCAGCTAATGACTCTGCGACTGTCTGGAAAGGACTTAGGCAGATCACCAACTTCAAGTCTAAAACCCCCCACTCCTTCAATAACCGACACCTAGCCAATGACCTGAACGAGTTCTACTGTCGATTTGAAAGACAAAAGGACAGTCCTGACACCATCCCCCACGACACCTCCCTACAGCTACAGCCACTGTGCATCACCTCCACCTCGCCCACCTCAGCAGGGTCCTGGGCCCCCCCACCAATGCCCTCCTTAAAGGTCCCCTCCACCTCCACCCCCCCCTCCCACCTCAGTGACGACTCTCTCCATTCACGAGAGGGACGTCAACAGACTGTTCAGGAGACAGAATCCCAGGAAAGCTGCTGGACCGGATGCTGTCTCCCCATCCAGCTTGAAGCACTGCGCTGACCAGCTGTCTCCAGTGTTCACAGACATTTTTAACACCTCACTGGAGACATGTCACGTGCCAGCCTGCTTCAAGACCTCAACCATAATCCCTGTCCCCAAGAAGCCAAGGACCACAGCACTTAATGACTTCAGACCCGTCGCCCTGACCTCTGTGGTTATGAAGTCCTTTGAGCGCCTTGTGCTTTCACACCTCAAAGACCTCACCGACCCCCTCCTGGACCCCCTGCAGTTTGCCTACAGAGCCAATAGGTCTGTAGACGATGCAGTCAACCTGGCCCTCCACTACATCCTCCGGCACCTGGACTCCGCAGGAACCTACGCCAGGATCCTGTTTGTGGACTTCAGCTCTGCCTTCAATACCATCATCCCGGCTCTGCTTCAGCAGAAACTCTCCCAGCTTGGTGTGCCTGACTCCACCTGCAGGTGGATCACTGACTTCCTGTCTGACAGGAAGCAGCATGTGAAGCTGGGGAAACACGTCTCCGACTCACAGACCATCAGCACCGGATCCCCCCAGGGCTGCGTTCTTTCTCCTCTGCTCTTCTCCCTGTACACCAACAGCTGCACCTCCAGTCACCAGTCCGTCAAGCTTCTGAAGTTTGCGGACGACACCTCCCTCATCGGACTCATCTCTGATGGAGACGAGTCCGCCTACAGGTGGGAGGCTGACCACCTGGTGACCTGGTGCAAGCAAAACAATCTAGAGCTCAACGCTCTAAAGACAGTGGAGATGGTTGTGGACTTCAGAAAGAACCCAGCCTCACCTGCCCCCATCACCCTCTGTGGCTCCACAATTGACACTGTGGAGTCTTTCCGCTTCCTGGGAACTACCATCTCCCAGGACCTCAAGTGGGAGCTGAACATCAGCTCCCTCGTCAAGAAAGCACAACAGAGGATGTACTTCCTGCGGCAGCTGAAGAAATTCAACCTGCCAAAGACAATGATGGTGCACTTTTACACAGCCATCATTGAGTCCATCCTCACATCCTCCATCACCATCTGGTACGCTGCTGCCACTGCCAAGGACAAGGGCAGGCTGCAGCGTGTCATTCGGTCAGCTGAGAAGGTGATTGGCTGCAATCTGCCGCCGCTCCAGGACCTATACGCCACCAGGACTCTGAAGCGTGCTGGAAAGATTGTGGCTGACCCCTCCCACCCCGGACACAAGCTCTTTGAGCCACTCCCCTCTGGCAGGAGGATGAGGTCCATTAGGACCAAAACCTCACGCCACATAAACAGTTTTTTCCCCTCCGCCACTAGCCTTCTAAACAAGGCTCGGAATCCATCCTGACTCTCTCCACACCCCACCTCTGGCTCCTCATGCCACTGTACCTACTCTGCTGTAGCGTCCCTTTTCACTACTGTTTAACTTGTTTTACTATTTATTTAAATTTATTTTATCATTATTAATACGTACTGTGTGTATATGTTTATACTTATATTGTTTATATCTTTTTATCCTTCTTATATTTGTATGTGTGACATGCTCCAACAACACCATGACAAATTCCTCATATGTGCAACGTACTTGGCAATAAAGCCCTTTCTGATTCTGATTCTGAGAGGGCTCGGACATATCCCGCAAATAGAAACAGATGAAAGGGCATGGGGATGCCCAAGAGGCCGCTGCGCAGATGTCGGCTACTGACATGCCTCTGAACAGAGCTGTTGATGTTGTTGATGATAGTGCCCTTGTAGAATGTGCCCGGATGCCCTGGGGGGGCTCCGCCCCCTCCGTTTTATAGGCCTGGGTGATAGCCTCACACAGCCAGTGAGACAGACGCTGTTTTGACAGGGCCGCTCCTTGGGAGTGTTCCCTATACTGTACAAACAGCTGCTGTGTCCGCCTTATGTCCGCCATGCGTAAAACGTACTGTGATAACACGCACCGGGCACAATCGGTGGGAAACCTCCTCCGCGTCGTTATGAGGCGGGGGGAAAAAACCTTCGAGGGAAAAAACCCTCGACCAAAAGGAATTTGTTAAAATTTTTTGTGTGAAAGAAGGGTTAGGCTGTAGGGTGGCTGCGCTCCCGTCCCCTCTAATGGAGAGACAGGACGGCGAAACTGACAGTGCACATAAGTCGCTCACCTGCTTGGCTGACGTCAGGGCAAGGAGAAGCGCCGTTTTTAGGGACAGCAACCTGAGAGAGGCTTGTGCCAAGGGCTCGAAAGGAGGCTTCCCCAGAGCTCGAAGCACCAGGGCCAGATCCCATTGGGGAGTGAGAGAGCGCACGGCGGGTTTTTGTCGTCTGACCCCTTTCAAAAAACGCTTTACTAGGGGGTGCGCAAAAACCATAGCCTTCGTGGCAGGATGAAATGGCCGCTGCGTAGGCTTTGACTGTGGACGGAGCCAGGTCATTATCTACCAATGTTTGGAGATAAGTCAACACGAGAGGCAGGGGACACGATATGGGGTCTGTTTCCCTCTCCGTGCACCAGCGCTGGAAAGCGGACCAACGCGCCGCGTAACACTC
Organism: Sander lucioperca; assembly: GCF_008315115.2. Taxonomy (NCBI): domain Eukaryota; kingdom Metazoa; phylum Chordata; class Actinopteri; order Perciformes; family Percidae; genus Sander; species Sander lucioperca. The sequence goes on along the minus strand of NC_050173.1, from coordinate 47,775,962 downwards.
TGTTGTGGAGGGGGCTCTCGCACTCTGAATAGTGCGCACCACAGCAGGAGGCAAGCCTAACCTCTGCAAGTGTTCCTGCTCAGCAGCCAGCCCCACAGTCGCTGGGTTATCACCGGGGGGTGGGATATCGCGCCGTCCAGCTGTGACAAGGCGTCCTCACGCCACGGCAATTGCCAGGGGGGACCCGCCAGCCGCTGGACCAGTGTCAGGAACCAGGATGTGCTGGTGCGCTCCGGTGCCACCAAGATGACCGACAGATTCTCCTCCTGGATGCGTTCCAGGAGACGAGGAATCAGAGGGACCGGGGGAAAAGCGTATAGGAGGGTTCTGGGCCAGGGGTGGTGGGAGAAAGCGCCCACGCCGAAGGGTGGATTGTCCCGTGTGCTCAAGGAAAACCACAGAGCGCACTGTGTGTTTTCTCGTGAGGCGAACAGATCCACCTCCACTTTTCCGAACCTGCTCCACAGCTTCTGAACAATAGTGGGATTCAATTTCCACTCGTTGTGAGAGGGCTCTCCCTCGACATTAGGTCTGCCGCCCGGTTTAGTATCCCGGGGATGTAAACAGCCTTGAGGGACAGCAGGTGACTGTGTGCCCACAGCAGAAGGCTGTGGGCAACGGCGAACGTACGCCGCCCTGGCGATTTATGAACGCTTGCTGCAGTAACATTGCCTGTCTGTACGACAACATGCCTCCCTGCTACCACCGCGGCAAAGTGTTTCAAAACCTTCAGCACCGTGGACAGCTCCAGGCAGTTTATGTGTGGGAGAGAGGGGGGTGGCCATTCTCCTCCTACCACCTGTGATTCGCACATTCCCCCCCAGCCAGTGAGGGACGCATCCGTGTACACTGTCACGTATGACGTCACCTTGCCCAGGGGAACCCCAGCTGACAAGGTCCGGGGGTTCCCCCAATATGACAGGTCCGACTGCAGGGAAGGAGGAATGATAAGCATTCGCCACTTGTGACGTATGGGGTCTGGATTTTTCTCATGTGGAGAAGCCCCAGGGGGACCACCATGTAGCCCGCGGACATCATGCCCAGAAGGCGCTGGACGGACAGCGCTGACACCTTTGCGCGTGGCGTGGTGCGCAACAGGAGAGAGAGCAGCGCGTCTTGCCTTGGTGTTGACAGCCTGGTCCTCATAACAATTGAGTTTAGCACTACGCCCAGATAAACTATCGATTGTGTGGGAACCAATGAGCTTTTCTGCCAGTTTATGGCAAAACCCAGTGTCTGCAGGTGCTGCAGAACTGCCACAGTGTGCAGCAGCGCCGTTTCCCGAGAGGGAGCCAGGATGAGCAAATCGTCCAGATAAAACAGGACTCTGATGCCTTTTTTCCGTAACCGTCTCCATACACTTGGAAAAAGTGCGGGGGGCCAGTGAGTAACCGAACGGTAGTCAGTTGTACTGGAAATGAGCCCCTCGGAAAAAGAAACGCAGGAATTTCCTGTGCCAGGGAATGATTTGGATGTGAAAGTACGCGTCTTTCAGATCCATAGATGTAAACAGCTCCATGACGCACCGGTTGAACTGGGACAGGTCGAGGATGGGGCGTAATCCGCCTGACTTTTTTGGAGTGAGAAAGTAGCGGGAATAAAATCCCTCGTTCTCCTCCCCCGGAGGAACGTCCTTTTGACAGTAGTTCCTGTAGTTCTGACGTCATGGCGTCTGATTCTGCCCGGGATGACACGGTTGTCGAACTGGAGTGTGTAGCCCCGTGATATCAGTTTTGACATCCACGAGTCCATGTGTGTCAGCCTGATCCATGCCACGCTGTGCTCTGAGAGCGGGCGCACGCATGTCTGTGTGTTGTTCACAGACATAGCTAGCAAGAAGCGCAGAGCCCGTCCCGCCACTGGGCGAGACATGAGTAGATTGTGTCGCCCAGCCCATGGTAGGGCCCTGTCGAAAGGCTGGCGGGTCATCGTTGTCCTCATCCCGCTGGCATAGCCGGGGGGAGGAGGATAACTGAGCGGCGCTAATTGTAGCAGGTGGGCGTATGCTCCCGCTGTCTGCATAGTGAGTGGAGTTCCGCGAGCAGCAGTGACCTGGTGTGTGCTTGTGTGGGGAACATCTGTCATGACATCAGCGGGAACAAGGGCTAATCGTTGAAGGGAAACTGCTCTTAAGAAAGACTGAAGTGGCCCTTAAAAGGGCCGTTGTGTTTCCAGTTTCCAACTGTGGAGGGACAGACGTTCCCCGCGCCCCGTCATTGCCACCGTCGCCGCTGCTTGCTGGGTGGCTCCGGGGGCGGGTTTGACCAGGTGGGAGCTGCCTTCATGGTCCTTCGGCCCCGTGAAACCTGCCGGTCAGGGGCCGGCTGCCGCTGTGGGGGGGCAGGCAGAGGAGCGGAGGTCGAAGCCTGGGAGGGCGCAGCCACAGCAGAGGCTGTGGGGCATTTCCTCTTATGGCGGTTGGTGGAGCGGTGGCGCTGCTGATGGGGAGCCGCTTTCCAGGAGCCAAGCCGCCGTAGCCGCTCAGCTTCCTCGGTGGTGGTGGACGGTGGAGCCGCCTGTGGCAGAGGGGAAGACCGCTGAGGCGGTGACCCTGGCCGTTCTGGAGACGGGGAGAGCTGTAGTGGAAAGGCATCAATCCCTGTCTTGTGTTCCAGTTCTCCCAGCGGTGAGGAGGGAAAACCGGTGAGGGAATCGTCATTCGGGGGAGACGAGTCATCGGACCCGTGCCCGTCGAAGACGCCCTCTTCCAGCGGTTCCAGGGCGTTGACGGTGTCACGTCGGTCTGCCCAGCTGCCGTCCCCCTCTCCGTCGACCTCAAAAGCCAGAAAAGCGTCCGCCCGTCATTGAAGCTCTTTAGAAGGCAGGCGGGCGCAAAAAGGGCAGGAGGTGTCGGAGGTGAGAGCCTTGCCGGCGTGAGACGCACCGAGGCAGGTCTCGCAGCGGGGGTGGAGATTCGGCGAAAAGATGAAGCCGGTCTCGCAGGAGGGGCAGAAGCGGACGCCGCTGGAGCTGGAGGTCTTCATAACCTTCTTCATACTGCTTTGCTGAAGAAAAAGTGGGAGCAGAGCAACCAGTCCGCTCTGTTTTTATACAGTATTTGCGGACATAGTTGAAGCCTGAGCGGTACGCTAGGGCGGGAAAGAAAATCTTCACGACTGCGCATGCGCGAAGGGATAAACCCAATAGCGTGGCTTAGAGGGCGAAGCCTATACGAAATGGAACGGAAAGTTATCGGTGAGAACCAATGAAGAGCTGGGCAGCTGTATCAGCCTTGACCAGCGTTACCTAATGCATCACAACATTGTAAAGTTTATCACATATCATAGCCCGTTCAATCTATGAGCCATATGGAGTGCTGGTACCACTGGTGCTAGAGGCCAAACAAATCTTGCTGGATCTGAAGCCTATACTTGCACCCATTGCAATGGAGTGGACACAAGGAACACAGGAGCTCCACCTACTGGAGGACTTCAGTAGATGTTTTAAGCGTATTGCTAAACATTGCATTTGTGTACTGTGCACTTGTATACTAATCAGGGTTCAAACCCCGAAGGGGTAGATACCACAAATATGTACAGCAAAACCCGGAGGACAGAATTTCACCAAAATTGGTACAAATGGTCTGGGGGCAAGTATATAGCTCAACAGTCCCGCCGCTCCTCTGAGAGACCTTGGGTTCCGGAAGTGAATTTCCCATTAATTTCTCCCATTGACGTCTGGAAAAATCTGTATATAAAGAGTTTTAGACCATGCCTTAAGCTAACCAGCTACGACGTGACTCATAAGCATACAACATATCATTTCAAGTGAAAAAACGAACATAAAATCCCCAAAAAGTCAAAGGTACAAGACTGTACATATTTGCATTATCGAGCGAAGGAACTACTCATCCCATAAATCACTGCGCGCCACTGAATAAAGGAAGCTACGTTAGTTTAGCTAACAGCTAATTTGCCTAAGCGCTAGCTGAGACAGCATGTAATAACTTTAAAAGACCCTCAAAATAAAACCTGAAAATAACCGTTAAAATATATAACAGCTGTTACATCAGCTGTAGCCTGCGTTACCCAGTGTTTAGTTTGAGGTAATGTTATTTTACTGAATCAAGCTGTCAGCTAGCAGTTAGCCGAATTAGCTGTTAGCTAAACTAACATTAGCTTCCTGGTGGAGGCTAACGGCAGAAGCGTGGAACAGATCGTGATTCGTGCAGTGTCGTAAATCCTCGTAAAACAGGATTATCATCTTGGGCATGCCAAAGCCCGTCTACGGAAAGCCGTTCCACTCCCTATTCAGCCCCATTGTACCTACTTTGGTTGCAGTTCCACCAGAGTTCCACTGGGGGTGATCATGGTCCAGTGCAAAATGAATGGGACTCTATGGAGCTAGACGGCTAAATTTGTCTCTTTCGCCTGATTATCGTTGAGAAATCTCAGATTTGATTGTAGTTTTTGCAAGTTCAACATGGATTATAGGTCAAAAGTTGAATGAACGAGTACTTATGTCCTTTTGATTTCTTACAGGTTGAGTCGTTGTTGCCCATAACACGCTAGCATTCTGCTAATGAATGCTGATTGGTCAGTGAAGGACTGATTACGATCGCAGATCCCGCTTGACGGCATCCGAAGCAGAACCAGAATGCCAGAGTGAATATTTCGGCGTGGTCTTTAAAACATTAGCAAACCTCTTTCTAACACGTGTATTAACAGGGAGAGCCTAACCTGTCAGCTGTGTCAGGAAGCGACTCAGAGCTTGCCGTAAAGCAGTATCTTTGGCCGTATATGTGTATGACGTCATTGACATTTTAAAAGGCTTTTTAGAGCAAAAAAGCCACTTTAAAAAAATCGAACACGCAGCAGTGTGTATTTTCTTAGCCTCCCCTTTCGAATGCAACATTCAAATTACTAGACAAAAAATTATATCCTGAGAAAAGTGGATTTTGAGGGGTATAGCTCCATAGAGTCCCATTCATTCTGCACTGGCCTGTGAATGCCCCCTATATGGATCAAGAGTGGAACTGCAACTAGTTCAGAAGCCGGAAGTAACGAGAGAGTGGAACTTCTTCCCATATTAGAAATTCTTTGGGCATGCGCATGACGGATCGTGCAGGCAGCTCCCGGCAGCTCCCCCTCCTCACCTCACCAATCAGAGGCATCACTGTGGGATTGTGGGATTGTTCAGGATTGTGGGTAATGGAGTACTTATCCAAGACATTGCGAATAAAAGACATTTATCTCAAAACAAGGTTGGTGCCCCATGAACTTTTGGCATTTATATGAGCACATAAAATCGCTTAGTCATGCCGTAGCTGGTTTGAAGTCTACCATCGACGGTTACGATTTTATGGCTTATACTCCAATTGTCAATGGAGAAATTGCATTGTATTTTTACTTTCGGAACCCGCTGTGGGCAGGACTGTTGAGCTCTATTAACCAGGATCTAAAGTGTCCTATTGATTGATGCATGAGGGCGTGGCCTATTTAGCATTATATGCTAAATTATGCCTTTTCTTGAGTTACTGTGGGCTTGAACGAGCGAGACAGATGAAAATTGTCACCATTACTGATGGTGATGTGCTCATGCTCCCCAAAAATGATGATGCTATTCAGCCTGATGGTGGCGCAATAAGTTAGGCTAAACTTTGAAAGGCCACACCACTCACACGGTGAGTCCGATTGACCTGATATTTCTCACACAAGTCCAGCTCAATGTGCTCTACAAAAAGCCTCATGAACCATAAATGTCCGCCATGATGGCATTTTGCTAATTTGCATAATGTGAAAAACAGTAAAATTAATAGACTGTTGTCAATTTGGATTCTGTCAACACCAAAATTGCTATACAGCCTTGCAGGACTGGGATACATATTTCTACTATAAATAAGCAATATTGGTGAAAGAAAATGGCTGCCATCAATCAAAGAATTTTGTAAAGGGTTGGGCTTAGCAGGAAATTGGCCATAACTCACTAAGGGTTTGACCAATCACTATAAAATGTATAACATATCTTCAGTCCATCGTGAGGAATAGGCCTACGCAACAATTTTGAATTATTACTGCATTAACTGTATTGTTGAAAGAGGTGTGTCATCCCTTTTCAAAACAGAATTAAACCAACTGGAAGTGACTTTCTCAGCATTGTAAAGACTGAAACCCGTTGAGTGGTGCTTGCGCTTTGACTTTTGGCGATTAAGCTGCTTCTTATGGGCAGCTGTAAGGGTTAGAAAGCTTGCGGAATAATCAGAAGGTTGGCGGTTTAATCCCAGGCCCTGAAGTCCAATCTCAAAGTGTATGAATGTGAGTGAAAGGTGCCTGTAATAAATAAAAGTGCTCTGAGTAGTCTTTAAAGGGTAACTACTGCTTGTTTTTGTGTAAGTGATAGGAACAACAATCTTTGACATTGGTCCAGTATTAAGCAAGATCACTGCAGTCGGCAGCGGCGAAACAAGCTACAATGTAAGTTAATAGGGCAATTGTCCAGCTTGTATTTACCTTCACAAAAGTGCTCGTTTTGCCACTGACAGGCTCAGATTAATATTCTAAGTGTCTGACAACATTATGGAAAGGATCCCTTCAGAGATAGAACCTCTTTTTAGGGCCCGAGCGCCGACAGCGGCGAAGGCCCTATTGAAACTGAAGGAATTATTATTCTTTTTCCCGGCAAATGAATTGGCTTTTTGAGGGGCTTAATATATTCAAAAACTCACCAAATTTGGCGGTCGCATCAAGTCTGGTGAAAATTTACGTATTTTAAGGGTTTCGGGAATAGGCGCCCAAAAATGGCTCGCTAGCGCCCCCTACAAAGTTAAAAGAATTGAGCCCCTGCAGTGCGTTTAACGTAGACTCACGAAATTTGGTACACATGTGTATCAAGTCAGGACGCACACAAAACGTCATTGGAGCCATATCCTAAACCCAACAGGAAGTCCGCCATTTTGAATTGAAAGTTCGAAATTAGTGCGATTTTGGCCATTTCCACGTCGTACTTTAACGAACTCCTCCTAGAGATTTCATCTGATCAACTTCAAATTCGGTCTGTGCCATCTTAAAACATTAAAGATGAAAAGTTGTTAAAAGAAAAACTTTTCGTCATAGGACGTGGCTGTGGCGGGGCGGCCATTTTGTGTGTTTCGCCGCCAAAACAGGAAGTGGGTGTAACTCAAGTGTACATTGTCCGATTGGCTCGAAACTTTTCAGGATTCATAAGAGTCCAACCCTAAGGACAAATAAAGGCCGATATTTACTTAAAGTCATAGCGCCCCCTAGTGGCAACAGGAAGTAGGCCCAAAAGACAAGGTGCTATACTTTAACGAACTCCTCCTAGAGATTTCATCCGATGGACTTCAAACTTGGTCTGTATCATCCCAACACCTTAAAGATGAAAAGTTATTAAAAGAAAAACTTTTCGTCAGACGGTGTGGGCGTGGCATGGCGGCCATTTTGAGTGTTTAGCGATGAACAAAGAAGTTGTTGTAACTTGAGTGTACGTTGTCGTATCTGCCCGAAAATTCGCACGATTGACAAGGGTCCAGGCCTGAGGACACCTACAGGCCATATTTGACTTTTGGTCATAGCGCTGGCAACAGGAAATGCACCTTATATGACAAACATCATCTGATTTACATGAAACTTAGAATGTGTGGTCTACATGTGATAATGAGCTGGCCCCTATGATATAACCACGCCCACTTACTCAGGCCACGCCCCTTTCATAACATTTGAACCGTTTAAGGTAGAGTCTTGTGTGAGGTGTCATTGAACTCAGCAGAGAGTTTGTTTTCGATTGGTGATAGTTTGGCCCGCCCCCTATGCTTAAGCCACGCCCCCTTTCATAACATTTGAACCGTTTAAGGTAGACCCTTGTGTGAGGTGTCATTGAACTCAGCAGAGAGTTGCTTCTTCATTGGTGATGGTTTGGCCCACCCCCTATGGCGGTTTGGCCCGCCCCCTATGGCTTTGGCTTTGTTATGCGTAAGCCACGCCCTCTTTCACAGCTAATGAACTGTATGGCGTAGAGTCTTGTGTGAGGTGTCATTGAACTCAGCAGAGAGTTCCTTCTTCATTAGTGATGATTAGGCCCGCCCCCTATGCTTAAGCCACGCCCCCTTTCATAACATTTGAATGATTTAAGGTTGACCATTGTGTGATGTATCAATGAACTCAGCAGAGAGTTCGTTCTTCATTGGTGATGGTTTTGCCCGCCCCCTATGTTTAAGCCACGCCCCCTTTCATAAATGCTGACCCATCTAAGGTAGAGTCTTGTGTGAGGTATCATTGAACTCAGCAGGGAGTTCCCTTTTCATTGGTGACGATTTGCGGTGTCTGAGTGCCGCGCAAATGACGGTCGCAAGGAGCGGCGACCGCCGGTAACCCCGTTGCGCGCAGAGGAGCGAGGGCCCATCCATCGCTGCTTGCAGCTTTAATTTTTTTTGTGATCAATTTTTTTTTAGCACCTTCAGACATACAAAACAAATTCCACAATGTGTGACAGGTACTGTCAGATGGTGCACAGAACAAAGAAACACAAATTGAACAAAGACCCTTCCCACCCCCCACCGTCTGCGTTCTCGAGGGAAACAAAACAAACAAACAAACAGAAACCACACCTTGCCTAATCACTCTCCTCTTGTGGGGCTGTGGTCATTAAGTCTGATATTTTTGCTGTTGCGCTTTCCCATAGGCTGATAGTTGATGATTTGACTTTGTTAATCCTTGCTGTAGAGAGCTCAAGCATAACTATGTCCAGAAAGTACGCCAACCACTGTTTTATACAAAGCGAGTGAGGGGGGAGCCAGCGCTGAGCTATCATTTTCTTGGTTGCAGTTGAGCCGGCTAGCCAAATTTTCCTCTGTCTCCCAAGCAGGTGTAATTTAGAGTCATCATTAAGTAACAAAACAATCGGGTCAGTAGGAACCCAACATCCTATCACATCAGATATTATTGATGTTGTTTTATTCCAAAACTCATGCACCTGTTCACACTCCCAGACCATATGCAGGAAGGTTTGTTCAGGTTGACAGAAAGTACAATAGGGATTGGGAATGACTTTAGAGACACATCTCTTCTGAAGAGTCCAATATGTCCTATGACATAAGTTGAACTGGTGATTTGGGTTTTTGGAACAGTGGAAAATGTTGTCCCAAACTGTCTCCCAATTAATTGCGTTCCTGTCAGGGCTCAGCTCTAGTTCCCATTTCTTTACTATTGGGAGTTCTCCTATGGATACTTGCATCAGTTTAGCATAAATCGTAGACACTAATCCTCTCACAGGAAAATCAACAAACCATTTAATGACTGCGTCTTAAGACTGTTTCCCCATGGCACTCCATAACATTTTAGGGCTGATCTTAAGCCCTAAAAGCAGAAGCAGATAAAAGTAGATGGATGTCCTGGGGACCTCAAAACTAGCTCTCAGGTCTTCAAAACTCAACATACCCTTCTCATTGAATAGCTGGTCTAAAGTATAAATACCTCTGTCACTCCACTGCTTACAAGCAAAGGGTTTATTACCAGACATTAAGTGTGCATTGTGCCATATTAGAGTACTCAAATGCCACTAATTGGTGTAACGTAGTCGTTAGTAGTACTCTTCCACCTTTTTTGGACAAACAACTGCAAAGGCAAGGTCTTGCAGTCTTAGACTTCCAGTGAGGTTTTGTTCTATTTCTCTCCATGGAACTGTAGATGGACATGGGGTCCATCCACACTCTTAGGGCCCGTAGCTGAAAGGCTCTGTGATACACTTTAAGGTGGGGGAGGGCTAAGCCTCTCGTGTTTGTGGTACGTTGCAGGGTAGAGTGTTTTAGCCTAGGTTGTTTATTATTCCAAATGTTCTGCCGAATTAAGGTATCAAGTTTCTTCCAGAAATGTATTGGTGGGGGTAAGGGGATCATTGTACTTATGAAATTCACACGAGGAACTATGTTCATTTTAACAACGGCAATCCTGGACCGTCGTGATTCCAGCAGCGCAGACCAATTGGCCAGATCCGTTTGAACACTACTTAATATAGTTTCATAGTTGTCCTGGACTACAAGCTGTAGCGATGCGTGAAGGATGATGCACAAAAATGGCTGATGTCACATGCCTGTTGTTCAATAAAAGAAGATTAGATTTATTCCAATTAATTTTATAGCTGGAGATTGAGCCAAATTCGTTGAAGATCTTTTTGGAATAGAGTCCTCAAGATCGGAGATGTACAACAAAATATCATCTGCAAATAATGATATTGAGCTGCTATTGGATTTAATCTGGACATTACATATTTTATTTTGCCTTATGGCTTCGGCTAAAGGTTCAAGAGAGATTGCAAACAGCATGGGGGAAAGCGGGCATCCCTGTCGTGAGCCCCGCGAAATGGGAAATGGCTGAGAATGCAAGCCATTGGTTGAGACTATGGCCATGGGATTCACATATATAGTACGCACCATGTCAATGAATTTGGCCCCCAAACCAAGCCTCTCCATTACTTGCCACAAGTAGTTCCACTCTAGGCGGTCGAAAGCCTTTTGCGGAAAAGGCTTTCGGCCTAGAGTGGAGTCCACTGATAAAACTGCTGCCATTGTTGGAAGATTTAAGTTCCTCTAATGTTATAGGTTGACCCAGTTCTTCTGCCTCCACTAGGTCAAGAAGAGGCAGGTTTAGTTCTTTTAGGAACTCCTGGCACTGTGTCGGATCTGGGTTACAGGAGGATTCATACAACTTTGAATAGAAGGATTGAAAAGTGGCGCTGATATCCTTAGGATTTGTTGAGATACCTCGGTCTGTGCAGATGCTGTTGATAGTAGCTCTGGATTCGCTTTGTTTTAATTTCAGAGCAAGCAATTTGCTTGCAGCCATTAAAATAATAATTTTGCCTCACTGTGCATTATGAATTCAGCTCTCCTTCTTAGTAGATAATTTAGCTCTGTTTGACTTGTGACTAGAAGAGTATGTGTAGATTTAGAAAAACAGGTCTTAAGAGACTGCTCTAAAGATTTACAGTGTTCTTCCAACTCCGCAGTCTTTGCCTCTCTTTTCCTCTTCAAGTTGACCGCGAAGGAAAATATGAAATCTCTAATAAATCCTTTAGTTGCTTGCCAAATAAATGCAGGGTCAGAAACTGAGTCGGTATTGATTGATATAAACTCAGCCAGTTTGGCTCTAAATTCTGCATCAAAAGCTGTGTTCTGGAGGAGGGAATTATTAAATTGCCACCTCCTAGATCTTTCTCCTAACATATCACAGAATTCGCTGATAAATTTGTAGCAAAGGGTGGTAAAAACATAACAAATAAAATAAATCCCCTAATCCTTGGAGACCGCAGACCCCATCCCCTATCTGTAAGATACGTGGCCACATCAAACGCAGCTCGCGTAAACTCCAGCCCACTAGTGAACTTCTTATGCTAAATGAACGGTGTTACAAAAACCCTAGAACCAGGTCTCAACCAGCTATCAAATTCTGAAGTAAGCTATGTGAAAAACACACCAATCTAGTTGGAGTAGCAAACATAGATTTTAAGCTGAGCAGTCAGCATTTATCATGTTCATCCAGTCTGGTTAAGTGTTAACAAACATAGACTATAAACTAAATAGCCAGCATTCATTATGTTCTTTCAGTCTGGTTAAATGTTCCTTTAAAGCTTGGCTCCAAAACTTACATACAGTGTCGTCAAGTCAAACCCAGTACAGTGGCCCAGGTACTGCTAGTCCGCAGCCGCCGGGTCCGCCAGCCTCGGCCCCGCCGCCGGCTCCAGCACCAGATGCGAAGTCACTCCGCCCTCCTCTGGCTCCGTCGTTGGCAACAGGCCCCGGTGCAGAGCGGCCCGTGTGAATGTCACGTTGTCCTCCATATCCAGCTACCGACAGAAAACGCCCGCATTGATGGCTGTAGTGAAGGTAAACGCTCTCCCTCCGTGGATCACTCTCCGAGTGGCCGGGTAGATAAGCGAGTCTGAGATGCCTTTAGCATGTAGCTCGTGTTGGGCCCCTTCAAGCTCCCGATGCCGCTGGACCGTGAATGCGCCGCAGTCTGGTTGCATCGGATCACGTACCGTAATTTCCTGCATCTCAAGCTCTGCCCTGATGTGCTGCAGCGAGGCATTCATTTCCGTTAGCGCTCTCTCCACTGCGCTGTAAGACCACCGATTCAAGCACACTCCGTTGCTTTTCCAAGATCTGAATTGATCAAGTCCTCTATGTTTGGGGTTTTGCTAGCCACCGCTCTGTTAGCCACCGCCATGCTAGCAGATTTCTTTGTCCGGGTAGCTAGTTTAGACGACAACGCACTTGTAGGCATTCACTGAGTCATTGTGATAACAGATAAAACGATTTGGCATCGAAGAAAAAGGAATAGACCTGGTTTTTCAATGAAATGCGGAGGTGGGTAAGAGAGCTCTAGCTTTCTGCAACCATTGCGATTGCTGGTCCCGAGATAGAACCGCTTTGAGACCTTTCTGTTTAACCAGAAACAGCTCTGAAGTTGCTAGTGCTAAACCCACCTGACTCCATTTAAAAATGCAATACTTTTAGCGTGTATGGACCCAACATATTTTCACATGTAAATCGGTAAACTATGTTTATTTCAACAAAAAAGTTGTGATTGTTGGAAAAGTGGAAAACGGTCCAAAACGGCTTTTCATAGTTTTGCTCGACTTTAAATGAAGCGTATTTTAATATGCTAAAATTAGTGTTTATTTACATGGAGTCTGATGGGTTTAGCGAATGCAATTTTGCGGATGTTTTTAAGTTTAAAAAAAGGATCTTACTCTTTAACGGAAAGGTCGACCTCCTTAGAAATCCTTTCCATGATGTTGTCAGACACCTAGAATATTAATCTGAGCCTGTCAGTGGCAAAACTAGCACTTTTGTGAAGGTAAATGCAAGCTTGACAATTGCCCTATTAACCTACATTGTAGTTTGTTTCACCGCTGCCAACTGCAGTAACTAATTTAAAAGATTGTTGTTCCCATCAGTCACTTAGACACAAAAACATAGGTTGACAAAAACGGTAGTTACCCTTTTAAACTAGAAAAGCACAATAAAATCGCAGTCCATTTACATCCTTCTGTTGGCCAAGAAAGTGTTTGAACTGGCAAATTGCCGCTTGCAGCTATATTTAAGTTACTGTCTATGATTACTGTCTGGTTACCGTTTTTTTGCTTTGGCAAAGCCATCTCGTTTTTTCACACCATCCAGCAAAATGCCTCTTCTTTCCCTAGTGTGGTGGCTCTCTCTTACCACAAATTTAGGGTCATTGGACTGTCCCTGTGTTTTCTACATAAAAAAAATCATATAGATGTTTCATACAGGTTTCTCGCTGTTTTAGTCATGCAACAGAAAACTCAGATTCAGCAGAGCTAGCTAGCTGTTTCGATTTACCCTGCAGAGATCTGAGGAGCAGTTAACCATAGTCCTCATAAATCCTCAGGGGTTTAAAATTACAACACAAAGAAAGCGGAAGGTAACGGACATCCGGCCGAAAAGAAATACTGATCTGTCCTTCCCTCTGTTGTAGTCCCTGTAGACACCAGCCTCATTATCGTGGTCCAGGCCAAAGAGGATGCCTACATCCCTCGTACAGGGGTCCTCAGTCTGCAAGAGATCTGGCCAGGATGTGAAGTCAGATACCTGAATGGAGGACACATCAGTGCATACCTGTTTAAACAGAATGTCTTCAGGTAACGACTGACTCAAAGGCCCAGTTCATACATGGCATTAGAATGTGTCTCCACATGCGTCTTGACTGACCACTTGTGATAGGATCTCACTTCCCCGCTCTATATGCAAATAAATATGTACATTATTTGAATTTGCATATACAAAAATACATATTTTATTGTTATTTTTTTATTGTGTATAAATTTCAGTTCTCACATAAATCATACATTATTTGGCCTATTACCAGGGTTTCCACAGGGAATTTAAGTCTAAAATTTCAAAATCTAAAAGTATTGTGTTCCATTTCTTAAATAACTTTAAACAGGTCTTAATTTTTCTACGTCCATCTAATGCTACCTCTAATGCTTATTAAAATGCTCCTGCAGTGCTTTTAATACAAGCATTTTGTTAAAAAAAGGGGGGAATCTCCTACAAATTGCAACAGAAAATCTGACAAATGTTTATTACTCATAAAAGTCCTCTCTATAACATATAAAAGTCCTAAGAGATCCAAGTGGTGGAAAGTATTAATAAAAAAACTGCTTGCTTACAAGAAAACAGTCTGAGTATTTAACTTGTGACACACTTTGTATTTGGTATTGAAGTACTGCTATTTTGTAGTAAATGGTCAGTACAATGATTTGCTATACCTATAAAGCCCTGTCACACTTTCATCACTCCTTTCTATTCCCTGTAGCATCAAGTCATGTGTAAAGCCTAGAGTGACATGACTTGTTCTTGAGTCAGTCTTGTTGACTGTAATCAAAATAAGACTTTGACTTTAACACTCGTGACTGCACTTGGACTTTAGCCTTTTGACTTGGCATGACTTAAAATCTTCCCCAAGCCCAATGATTTATTTTATTATTTTAAATAAGCCAATCAATTTGCAGAAGTTGGAGGTGCCTTTATTAGAGTTGAGCAACAGAAGATATCACAGATTATCACATTCAGAAATTTGAACATGCAACCAGCAGGCCTCTTGTTTTCAGCCACCACTGAGCGCCACTTTTGCAGATTTAAATGAACCCGGCAGTAGGTCATATCAGCTGTAGATAATAACCTTTATGCTTATACTTGCTGAAAGGCCAAAAGGAAACATTTGGCTGTAATTTGGTTAATGTGCTCTCTGAAAGCTTGTCTGTACACACATAACTCTGTAAGATCATTTTACCTTAACAAGACTGGACAGTGTGTTTTTGTAGGTCAGACCAACAGTGATGAGTCTTTTCGTCAATTGCTTCTTTAGATCATATGAATATTTTAATCTTATCAATTTAATAGTTCTCAATCAGGACCTCCTGTATTTAGAGCAGGTAGTGTGTGAACAATATGATTTAGAAATGTAAGAAGACTACAGCTGTTATAAATGTATCAGATACACATTTATCATCTCCTACCTACCGTCTACCTTCATTTATATCAATGGGGTTGGAATTCTAGTTGCATGGGAAAAAAACGAGTTCAAACTTGAGGTTGTCAAATACCAGATTGTTTTCACAAACTGCAGTCATCTTTATACATGGTCTTTTCTTTGGAATGCTACATTTTGCTGTGTTGTTGTTGGTTTAGAATTGATTGCATATTTGTTTTATTTCCAGACAGGCCATATACGATACATTCGACAGATTCTGCCTGAAGTATCCCAACCTGCATTAGACATGGCAGACTGAAGTCCTTTACTCCCTGTAACAGCACCAGGACCAGTGGCTGGACATAAAAAGCAATGCCTGTCCATAGACCAGAAGCTTCCCTTTCTCTCTCTGTGTGTGTGTGTGTGTGTGTGTGTGTGTGTGCGTGCTCTGTTTTTTACTGTCCCTTCACCTGCTGAGGGACTACAGATGGAAAGTGTCTTCTCTTTTTTGAAATTGTTACTTAATACACTGTCCCTGATTCAAAACCTCTAAAAAATAAAATATTTATAGCAAATGTCATTGTTAAGCAAATAGAAATTGAATTGGTTATATTAATAATCCTTAAGATTTTCATGAATTTAAACCCTTTTTGAAGAGAGATTTGCAATAACAATTCAATTAATTTGTAGTAAACCCTCTTTGTAGTAGTTTTCATTGTTTGTGACCATTCCCACACAGGATTAAAAAGACATAACTACGAAACAATGCAGCATGTCTGTTGATTTGATTGATAGCCTCACCGTTTACGCTTCACTCTCTTACAGCTGTAGCAGAGCTGTGTTAAGTTACTGCTTATGGTAACCAAACATGTCCTACTGCCACTACTTCACATTAAAAGTGTTAGGCTGCAAACCTCCAAATCTTCAGCAATGTAATCAAAGTTGATGTTCCTTGCTGGGTATGGAAAACTACTGTGCTTTGTGCAGCATGAAATCAGATAACAGAGTCAAGAGTGACATGACACTGTCATGAACATGTCACAAACATTATAAACAAGTCATAAACGTTTATGACATAACGCTTCTGTCATTAAGTGTTGGTTTTTGTCATGACAAGTTAGGGTTCATGTGTCATAACAGTGTCATGTCACTCTTATGTAGATACCTTCAAGTAAAGTGTTACCGAAATTTAGCTGCACTGTAAACAGATACACCATTTACATGATCATTATCATGAAGACTCTTTACTGTAGGCCGTGTTGTCCTCTCTTTGCAGGACATGTCAAACAGCAGAGTAAAGGTAGCTCAGATCAGCTGTTACTAATGATATTACCTATATACCTGTGGTGACGATGGCCTTTACTCAACCATTGTATTTTCTCTTTCTCACACACTTCGGTCGCAGACATGTAACCAGTAGCAGTTTTCGGCACGGGTGAAGCGGGCAGCATTTTTTCATGACACATGGCGGCACGAGCAAAAAAAAATCCTCAAAGCGGTTTTCTACTGTATCATCTATCATTTCACTGTGTGGGGAATTGGCAAATTGGCACCCCTGCTTGCTGAGAAGGTACAGTGGGGCAAAAAAGTATTTAGTCAGCCACCAATTGTGCAAGTTCTCCCACTTAAAAAAATGAGAGAGGCCTGTAATTTGCATCATAGGTACACTTCAACTATGAGAGACAAAATGAGAAAAAAAATCCAGAAAATCACATTTTTAATGAATTTATTGGCAAATTCCTCGGTAAAATAAGTATTTGGTCACCTACAAACAAGCAAGACTTCTGGCTCTCACAGACCTGTAACTTCTTCTTTAAGAGGCTCCTCTGTCCTCCACTCGTTACCTGTATTAATGGCACCTGTTTGAACTTGTTATCAGTATAAAAGACACCTGTCCACAACCTCAAACAGTCACACTCCAAACTCCACTATGGCCAAGACCAAAGAGCTGTCAAAGGACACCAGAAACAAAATTGTAGACCTGCACCAGGCTGGGAAGACTGAATCTGCAATAGGTAAGCAGCTTGGCGTGAAGAAATCAACTGTGGGAGAAATTATAAGATTAAAGCTGCAAGCAGCGATGGACGGCCCTCGCGCCTCTGCGCGCGTCGGGGTTACCGGCGGACGCCGCTCCTTGCGACCGTGCATTCGCGCGGCACTCAGACACTGCAAATCGTCAACAATGAAAAGGGAACTCCCTGCCGAGTTCAACGATACGTGAAACAAGACTCTACGTCATACGGTTCATTAGCTGTGAAAAGGGGGCGTGGCTAAAGCATAGGGGGCGGGTCAAACCATCACCAATTAAAAATGAAGACTCTGCTGAGTTCAATGATACCTCACATAAGACTCTATTATAAACGGGTCACCATTTATGAAAGGGGGCGTAGCTTAAGCATAGGGGGGCAGGCCAAACCATCACCAATGAAGAAGGAAGTCTTTGTTGAGTTCAATGATGCCTCATACAAAGGTCTACATCAAACGGATCATTAGTTATAAAAGGGGGAGTGGCTAAAGCTTAGGGGGCGGGTCAAACCATGACCAATGAATAAGGAAGTCTCTACTGAGTTCATTGATACCTCACATAAGACTCTACCATAAACAGGTCACCAATTATGAAAGGGGACGTGGCTAAGCACAGAGGGGCGGGCCAAACAATTACTAATGAATAAGGAACACTCTGCTGAGGTCAATGATACCTCAAACAAGGGTATACCTTAAATGGTTCAAATGCCTAGAAAGGGGCGTGGCTTAAGCATAGGGGGCGGGCCAAACCATCATCAATGAAGAAGCAACTCTCTGCTGAGTTCAATGACACCTCACACAATACTCTACCTTAAACGGTTCAAATGTTATGAAAGGGGGCGTGGCCTGAGTAAGTGGGCGTGGTGAAAGTATAGGGGGCGGCTCAGTATCACATATAGACCACACAAGTTTCATGTAAATAGGATGATGTTTGTCATATAAGGCGCATTTCCTGTTGCCAGCGGGGGGCGCTATGACCAAAAGTCAATTTTGCCCTGTAGGTGTCCTCAGGCGTGGACCCTTGTCAATCGTGACAAATTTCGGGCAGATACGACAACGTACACTCAAGTTACAACAATTTATTTGTTCATCGCTAAACACTCAAAATGGCCGCCACGCCATGCCCACACCGTCTGACGAAAAGTTTTTCTTTTAATAACTTTTCATCTTTAAGGTGTTGAGAAGATACAGACCAAGTTTGAAGTCCATCGGATGAAATCTCTAGGAGGAGTTCGTTAAAGTATAGCACCTTGACTTTTAGGCCTCCTTCCTGTTGCCACTAGGGGGCGCTATGACTTTAAGTAAATATCGGCCTTTATTTGTCCTCAGGGTTGGGACTCTTGTGAATCCTGAAAAGTTTCGAGCCAGTCGGACAATGTACACTCGAGTTACACCCACTTCCTGTTTCGGCGGCAAAACGCACAAAATGGCCTCCCCGCCATGGCCACGCCTGTCACTGCCCCATGTGAGTCGAGTGCAGATGTGAGTCGCGCATGCTCAGATTTAAACTGTTTACGGCATAACATGTCATACTGGAATTTGTGAAATCTATAAAATAATAAACGTTTCTCTTTACATACAATAACAGAAGATGGTAATCATTTCAAAAATGTTGTAGCTATCTATGACTGTTTGGTTGCTAACGTTAGCTCAAAATGCCATTCAAGTGACAGCCTTTGTTGTGTTTGATTGCTAACTTTTAGCTAGCAGTCATTTCAAAAACGTTTTGGCTATCTATGACTGTTTGATTGCTAACGTTAGCTCAAAACGCCATTAAGTGACAGCCTTTATTGTGTTTGACTGCTAACTTGTAGCCAGCAGCAGCAGTCTTTTCAAAAACGTTTTAGCTATCTATGATTGTTTGATTGCTAACATTAGCTCATAGACTGTGCATTAGCTCAAAAAGCCGTTAGCATCTTGTAGGCTACTTGTCGCAAAGTGACGCATGCGCGACTCACATCTGCACTCGACTCACATCGGGCAGTGACAACGCCCTATGACGAAAAGTTTTTCTTTTAACAACTTTTCATCTTTAATGTCTTAAGATGGCACAGACCAAATTTGAAGTTGATCGGATGAAATCTCTAGGAGGAGTTTGTTAAAGTACGACATGTGGAAATGGCCAAAATCGCACTAATTTCGAACTTTGAAATCAAAATGGCGGACATCCTGTTGGGTTTAGGGTATGGCTCTAATTACGTTTTTTGTACATCTTGACATGGTACATATGTGTACCAAGTTTCATGAGTCTACATTAAACGCACTGCAGGGGCTCAATTTTTGTAACTTTCTAGGGGGCGCTAACGAGACATTTTTGCGCGGCTATTGCCGAAACCCTTAAAATACGTGAATTTTTACCAGACTTGATGCGCCCGCCAAATTTGGTGAGTTTTTGAATATGTTAAGCCCCTCAAAAAGCCAATTTATTTGGTGTAATAATAATAATTCCTTCAGTTTCAATAGGGCCTTCGCTGCTGTCGGCGCTCGGGCCCTAAAAATGGAAGACATACAAGACCACTGATAATCTCCCTCGATCCGGGGCTCCACGCAAGATCTCACCCCGTGGGGTCAAAATGAGAACGATCCCAAAAAATCCCAGAACCACACGGGGGGACCTAGTGAATGACCTGCGGAGAGCTGGGACCAAAGTAACAAAGGCTACCATCAGTAACACACTACGCCGCCAGGGACTCAAATCCTGCAGTGCCAGACGTGTCCCCCTGCTTAAGCCAGTACATGTCCAGGCCCGTCTGAGGTTTGCTAGAGAGCATTTGGATGATCCAGAAGAGGATTGGGAGAATGTCATATGGTCAGATGAAACCAAAATAGAACTTTTTGGTAAAAACTCAACTCGTCGTGTTTGGAGGAGAAAGAATGCTGAGTTGCATCCAAAGAACACCATACCCACTGTGAAGCATGGGGGTGGAAACATCATGCTTTGGGCTGTTTTTCTGCAAAGGGACCAGGACGACTGATCCGTGTAAAGGAAAGAATGAATGGGGCCATGTATCGTGAGATTTTGAGTAAAAACCTCCTTCCATCAGCAAGGGCATTGAAAATGAAACGTGGCTGGGTCTTTCAGCATGACAATGATCCCAAACACACCGCCCGGGCAACGAAGGAGTGGCTTCGTAAGAAGCATTTCAAGGTCCTGGAGTGGCCTAGCCAGTCTCCAGATCTTGAGGGAGTTGAAAGTCCATGTTGCTCAGTGACAGCCCCAAAACATCACTGCTCTAGAGGAGATCTGCATGGAGGAATGGGCCAAAATACCAGCATAAGTGTGTGAAAACCTTGTGAAGACTTACAGAAAACGTTTGACCTCTATCATTGCTAATAAAGGGTATATAACAAAGTATTGAGATTAACTTTTGTTATTGACCAAATACTTATTTTCCACCATAATTTGCAAATAAATTCATTAAAAATCCTACAATGTGATTTTCTGGATTTTTTTTTCTCATTTTGTCTCTCATAGTTGAAGTGTACCTATGATGAAAATTACAGGCCTCTCTCATCTTTTTAAGTGGGAGAACTTGCACAATTGGTGGCTGACTAAATACTTTTTTGCCCCACTGTACCGTGCACACTGCACAGAGAAGCTGTGTGAGAAGGGGAGCGGGGGACAGTTCACCACTGGGTCAAACGGGTTGCTGGGCATAGGCGCCGATACCATTGGTGCTCCGCTAATCCGCTAATACTGAGCACCCACGAAGCTGATCGCGGTTATGTGTCAGTTAAACTTTTCATCTCCAATCCTATCCTGAGTTGAAAGATAGCCTACTTTACGGCTTTATCATCGAGCTGATAGGCGTGTGTGTTCGTGTCGGCCGTCTGAAATGCAAACATTTTTTTTAAAAGGCGTGCACCCGTGAGCACCCACGGAGGAAAACATAAATCAGCGCCTATGTTGCTTGGTCTCCCAAATGGAACGGTCCGGATAAGGGGGGGAACGGGGGATGATAAGGATCTATCGGAGATCTACCCCAACTTTTGGACTGCTCTCAGGATTGCACTTACTCTGCCAGTCACTGTGACTCAAGCAGAGAGGAGCTTTTCAAAACTAAAGTTAATCAAGTCATACCTGAGGTCAACCATGTCCCAGGAACAGCTCACTGGCCTTTCCGTCAGTATCAATCATTCAATAGGGGAGCAGATTTCATACGATAACATCATTGATGATTTTGCATCAAGGAAGGCCAGAAAGGTCAGGTTTTAGTTTTAGTTTGTGTTTTCTGTTCTTAGTGCAATTGTGTAATAATTAGATTCTCTTTAGTGTGTTTTCACATTTGTGTGATGAAGGATTTGTGCTATTTAGAATATTTATTCTATATTTTATTTGCATATTATTCTTAATATTTTATATTATTGTTGCTCTCTGCTCTTGTTACATTTTTTATATATCTGATTGTATATATTTTTGGCACATTTATTTATATATATATATATATATATATATAGTTATAACAACATAAGTGAAAGAGAAAATTATATTTCTCAATTGCACAAATCTTTCATTAGAACATTTCATCAAAACACACTTAAGAGAATCCAGTTATTTAACTATTGCAATTACAACAGGAAACACACTTTTTAAGTTGCACAATCTCCACCTCCAACATTTTGAAAAGAAAAGAAATATCTGGAAGGATGCAGACAGTTCCCTTTTTATAACCTGCTCTGTGTCGCATATATTTGAAACCACAACATAAAAACCACATCAATGCGTTCGGCAGACTTTTATCTCTCTGGTGATGATAATATTTTGCCGTTTGGACTCACGGTTTTTGAATTAAAGAACGAACTTCAGAGGTATAATCATTAAATGGACATTTTTGACCTGTCAAACATACAGTCTCCCCCTCCTTCCTCCACTGCGCAAATCACTTTAGCAACACATACTGCCACAGGGGGAGGAGAATAAAAGGAGAGGATGAGAAGAGGAGATGAAGAAAGGAGAAGAGGTGTTATTTGTCAGCTAACATGATGTCATGATGGACTAACTGACCAACTGACTGACTCCTAACTGACTTCAGGCCTCAACACCAACAGGTGTTTTCGCTTAATCTTTAAGACTGTGAGAGATATGACACCCCGCTGAACATCCTGTGCATCTATGGTGTGTGTTGTGTAAGAAATGTGAGGACAATAGCTGTCCAAAAAGGGCCTGTTTGTCTTCTCCTCCTGGTATTTCTTGTATGATTTAATACAATAAAAATAATGCAGTGTTGCAGTTGGTAGACATTGCTTCACTTGGAAGCTCATTGTGCCTCATGTGAAAGTCTGTTTGCCTCCCTAAGCACATTGTTAGAAAGGGCACAACATTCCCTACATTTTAATGTTAAATAAATGTGTGAGTTAAAACTGTGGATGGTATAGCAAAGTAAAAAATAATTTGCATCTGCTGCTCCTCACTCAGTCAGTTGGATCCCCTACTCTGAGTCTGTACATTCTATCCAAAACACACTAATATAAAAATGTCAGAAGGTCTTTTTTTTAAAGCCTTAAAGAAGATTGAATATTTCAAAAAGTATTAATGTGATTTGAAAGTTGAATACTACCCTAACATTTTAAAGTTTAAGTTTCTCGACAATTCTGAATAACCAAACACAAACTCCTACTGCTATCATGGAGACTCTTTACTGTAGGCCGTGTCAGTAGCCAGTAGAGAGTATAAGTGGTGAGCTTCTTTCACTCAAATATGCGAGTTTGATTGATGACAGCCAGGTCAAGAGGTCACGACCTGTCAAAATTTTGATTGATGTTCGACAGGTGTTTCTGACGCAATCCTTCCGGAACCTTCTAGAAAGAGGGCGTGCCTCAGACCGGATGTTTCCTGGGAGGAGTCCGGAAACTGCATATTAATGCATCGAGCCAGGAAATGCGTTTTTCAAATGAGCCAATGAGAAATGAGGGTGACAGGAAATACGTAGATGATGGTTTTGAATGAGTTAAATATCTTTATCAGTATTTGTTATACTATTAGTTTATGTTTAAGATTGTTAAATCCGATTGTTAATGCATTCAATGTCTTTTAATAATATAGGAATGAACGCAAACAAAAAATATTAAAGCTATTAAACTATTTAAGCTGACATCCCACAAAAATATTGTCCAACGGTTACATTGTCATACTTGGTCCAACAAAGCGTGTTATCATTATATGAAATGGAGCATCTTAATAACTAATAACATGGGTCAAATTAGGTTTTACATTTTGTAGAAAATCTGTGCATGCATCGCTCTGGTTCGTATTTTTGGTTCCCAGTGTACTCTGCTGCTCCAAGTACATTACAATATTACAATATTGCAAAGGAGAAATTATTAAGGACTTGTTTCTGCAGCTCTTTCTGTATAAACTGAGTGCTCACCAAAAGCAGCTGTCTCCCGCGAGCCGGAGGAAAGCGTCTTATTTCAGGGGCAACTGTTTCTGTGTCTACTGGGTCAGGGGTCAACCTCTGCTCTGACACCCACACACATACACACACACACACACACACACACACACACACACACACACACACACACACACACACACACACACACACACACACACACTGTCCTCTGCCCTCCTGCGTCCTCCGCTGCTCCGTACTCATCTGGCTGTGCCTGCATCGTTCTGGCCCGGGGATCTGTGTTCACTCCCCTTTTCCCTCCACACCTATTTGTCCCCATGCCCAAACACTCTACCGGAAATTACGTTTTCAGTTCAAATGAGCTAACCAGTGAGAAGTCAAAAAAAAACATTTCACATCAACATTCACTGTACCATAAATGTGGTATTTTTCATCAGATCACACAAAATCACACATGGCATTTGAACACTTAACATACATAAGATTACTTTCTTTGCATGTTGAGTGATTTATTCAACTTAGTCACACTTTTTTTTGTTTACGGTCAAAATGTAGGAAATTAATGGGAAAGATACACACACTCCTATAACTTTCTTGTACTTGTGTACCATTATACACATGAAACACACACACACACACACACACACACACACACACACACCCACCCACACACAAACAGACACGAAAAACAGACATACACACACACACACACACACACACACACACACACACACACACACACACTCGCCCCTCACTTCCTCTCTCTCTGTTCACCCCTCCCTCTCTCTCTCTCTCACACACACACACACACACACACACACACACACACACACACACACACACACAGACACAGTACATGTTGTCATGTTGCCACTTGTGCATGTGAACCACTAATGTTCGCCCACACATGCATATGAATTTTAACTTGTGAATACAAAACTTATTTGTATCATTTTAATGTAACTAGCAAAACAGATTTGTAGTGATTGACAATTCACAATGACAAACATTGACATTGACTTAAAAGATTGGTTGTGTTTGATGTGGTGAAAGATGTCAATTTAAAAAAGATAACGTAGTAGCAAATAGTTAAGCTTGTATTAAATACACAAACGTTAAAAAATATGTGCTTGTGACATTTTCGTATTAATACAGCTGTTAAAATTATATTTTATTCTCCTTGATGTACACAATGCTTATAATAGCTGTAAAAATGTAAGATAAGATTCAACTTTGCACCCTGAACCCAATTTATTTCTTTGTAAAACGCCAACGTTAAAAGTAAGTAGTACTACCTTGAAGTTATATGACTTCATCAGATGCATTTATGTTTTAGCGACATTGCGTCGTAATTTCCCAATTCAGAATTAACACGTTGTCAAAATTTAAGTCTCACAGACAAGATATGGTATGTTCAACATGAATTTTAACTTGTGAATACAAAACTTATTTTGTATCATTTTAATGTAACTAGCATAACCACATACGTTTAAAAGATTGTTTGTGTTTAATGTGGTGAAAGATGCCGATTTAAAAAAGATAACATAGCAGCAAGTAGTTTAGCTAATTATATTAAAAACATTACAAACATTTTTAAACCTTATGTGATCAGTGTTAAAAAAGAAAAAAAGTAAGATGAGATTCAACT
Source organism: Sander lucioperca (assembly GCF_008315115.2). Taxonomy (NCBI): domain Eukaryota; kingdom Metazoa; phylum Chordata; class Actinopteri; order Perciformes; family Percidae; genus Sander; species Sander lucioperca. The sequence continues at coordinate 47,750,985 of NC_050173.1, read as the reverse complement.
TTGCACCCCGACCCAAATTTGTTTCTTTGTAAAACACCAACGTTAAAAGTAAGTAGTACTACCTTGCATTTTACTCTGGTCTCATGTTATCTGCATTTCAACCTGAGCTCAATTATTTATAATAATTAATTATACAACACAATATGCAACTGACAACTATGTATGTATGCATTTGAATGACCGACAAATGATATATCACTTAAGAGCAGAAACTAAGAATTTAAGACCACAGTTTTTTATCCTGTAAAAGTATCACTGAAAAGACCCTGAAGGGTGTTGGAACGGCAACTATGATTACATCAAAACTCTGACTCAAACAAGGTTCCTGTTATTTACTAGAAAAGAGAGGATTTAAGAAAACTATAAGAGATAGTTAAAAAAGAAAAAGATATAGGAAGCTTGGCCCTCTAAGCAAACTGCTATTTTATTTACGAATTCGTATATCCAAATGTGATATTGTTCGACTTTGTATTTCTAATATTGTTATACAATGTTCTGTCTTTTTCATATCTACAACATCTATCAATGTTGGAAGATCTCTCTTGGAGTAGACTAGTCTCTCCCTTTGACAGAGCGAGGGCCTCTAGCATGCAGTTGTCAGCTAAGGTCAAAGGTCGACCTCAGCTCTGCAGCGCTTACACACACACACACACACACACACACACACACACAGTTTTATTTTCTGTTTTTCTGTTTCCTTGGCCCATTTTTTAGTCTTAAGTACTTAATACAAGAAACAAATTAACAACATCAGTTAGTTGCAAGGAGGTATAATACAAATTACTGCAATGATTATCTCTCCCTTATATTGAGTAGTCAGGTCAGTCTTTACCTAAACACCTTTATGCTTTGTACAACTTGACATTAATGTAACTTTAAATAAAAGCCCCATACTACTACTTTATGCGAAATGTTCAAATAGTTAGGAGACAAACTGCTGATTCTAGTTTTAGTGCTATATAATTCAGACCTGGGTAGCTTAAGTTGACTGACATTCGATAAAATTACCAACCAGTTGTTGATGGAATGCCCAATGCAACAGGCAACTTTCCCTTCTGTCACATGCTGCCAGAGTGATATAGAGCCAGCGGACGGGTTGTCTAGCTTTCACTGTTTATTTTACACAAGTGTAGACGGTGGTTTGCATTCTTAACAGGCCCAGATTCATAAGCATCAGTTCTGCTGTATGAAACGAGCAGCTGTCATGCGAGCCAGAGGATGACGCCTATAGGTAACAGTTGCTGCAACTAAGTTCAAAGGTCAACCTCTGCTCTACATACATGTATGGTGTTTTATTTTCTGTTTTTCTGTTTCCTAGTCTCATTTTTTAGTCTTAAGTACTTAATACAAGAAACAAATTAACAGTTAATTATGCAACATTAGTCAGTTGCAAGGATGTATAATACAAATTACTGCAATGATTATCTCTCTCCTATATTGAGTAGTCAGCTCAGTCTTTACCTAAACACCTTTATGCTATGTACAACTTGACATTAATGCGTAACAACTACGTTTTAACCAGCTTTATCTTATTATCTTTTAGAAATAGTATCATATCATATATGCTGCATGAAAACGCGAGCCATAGCAAGGGGCCTCTAGGCTAACCTCTGCTCTGTTGAACATGCACACACACACACACACACACACACACACACACACAGACACACACACACACACACACACACACACACACAAAGACATCAGTGGCATGTCAACAGCTATACATTTATGTCCACATACGTTCTCGCTTAGTAGTTATCATTTGTCATTAGATTAAATGTCCGTAGGAAAATAATTTCCAAACACAACCAGAACCACTCAAGCTAAAAAGCATTGAGGGGTAAAAGCCACATGTCCCACTGTAGCCTTT
>NC_050173.1:47739244-47748912 GCF_008315115.2 Sander lucioperca | reverse complement strand
TGGCCACCTACCTCCTGCTTGGCATCCAAAGCCAGCAACAAACATCCACTTCCTGTTAAAGGAACATGCTGTTGTTTTATTTTAAATTCCTGGTTTTATTTTGGTGTTTTTTAGGCTTTGATTTGTGAGAGGTGAGTTCAAAGTGGCTGGGGCACAAATTTGGGGTGTACACATATTTTAGCTAAAGTATATACAACTTGTTGCTGTTAAGTGTAAGTGAAAGAGTAAATAGACTTTTTAAACGTAAGAGTAGTAGTACCAAGCGTCGAAATACTCTGTTAAAGTAAAAGTCCTGCATACATAACTCATTAAAGTAAAAAAATTATTAGCATTAAAATTACTTAAAAGTACCAAAAGGATGAGGCTGGTAGCCTAGAACATCCGACCACTCTAGCGGCAGCAAATGAATTTGCAGCTCAGGTCGCAGCAACCTCTGTTGGTTTGCGAGCTGGAAAAACCAAATTCTGGTCAGCCAATCACATAGTGTAATAGAGTCGGTGGGCGGGGCTTAACTTAATGACGGCTGAATGAGAGTTGCAACGGTTCCCGCGTGATTCCCTGATACTTGCAAAGAAGATGGCTTCAAGGACGTTCAACACTGGCTGCATGGCGTGAGCGTGGCGTGAGCGTGTCGTGTCAGCTGCGTGGCGTTTTCTATGTCTTTTAACACACCAGAAACGTGTTTCTCAACGTTTATCTGGCTTTTTCTCAACATTTACAGGCGTTTTCTCACATTGTTGGCTTTTCTACAGAATTTATCTGGCTTTTCTCTGGCTTTTTCTCACATTTATCAGGTTTTCTCACATTTATCAGGCTTTTTCTCAACATTTATCTGGCTTTTCTCAAACTTTATCTTGCTTTTCTCAACATGATCTGGCTTCTTCTCAACATGATCTTGCTTTTCTCAGCATTTATCTGGCTTTTGTCTGGCTTTTTCTCAACATTTATCTGGCCTTTTTCTCAGCATTATATGGCTTTTTCCTCCCATGTATCTGCTTTTTCTCTGCATTTAACTGCTTTTTCTCAGACATGATCTGGCTTTTCTTCTCAGCCTTTATCTGGCTTTTCTCTGGCGTTTTCTCAGCAGTTATCATGGCTGTTTCTCAGCATTTATATGGCTTTTTCTCACACATTGATCGGCTTTTTCTCAACGTTTATCAGGCTTCTTCTCACATTGATCTGGCTTCTCTCTCACATGATATCTGGCTTTTCTCAACATTGATCCGGCTGTGTTCTGCAGCTTTATCTGACTTTGTTCTCACTGGCTGCTGCTGCTAGCCTGTCTGTACACATGGATGTTAGCCCATTGACACGTCAGCAGTATTGACGGCAAAATAGGCTCCAGAATATTTCCTTCTGGATTGACAGGTGCAATATTAGAAAATGATATATTTTTTTTAAATGACATGTTAATCTGCATTATATCAAAAACTCGAGACTTCAAACATCAACATGTCATTTATTAATATGTATTTGTGTCAAAATGACATGTAAACATCTTTTCGTATTCTATGTTGTCTGGAAACGCTTCCAACACGCTTGCGCCTGAAACGTGCGTGTCACACAAGCAGTGTGCACGCTCTAACCTGTTACCATGGGAGCCGAAATATAAACGGACACGCCACACAGCCAGTGTGTAACCGACCTTAAGCTTTTCTTTGAGGAAAGAACAAAGAACGGACCCTGAAGTCATTCTTAAAAAAGGAAGATGGTTCTGAGTTTAAAGTTGAATCTATCAACTAGCGTAGCTCTGGTTGGTTGTAGCCAAGGGGGTCAGCTTCTCCTCGGACCGCGAACCTCCTATGGCGCCATTTTGATGCTACCAAGCCATCACCTCCCGTTAGCATCCCATTGACTGCCATTCATTCTGACGTCACTTTGACAGAGAATAACTTTACATCTGAAGAGTTTAAAGACTCTATTTGTCCATTGTTTATTTCTAAAGAAACACGACAATGTATAAAAGGCTCCATTACCTTGTACCTCACGTTATGGCTCCGTAGCAGACGTTTTTATAAAAATAGGCTAACGATTGGGTCATAACCACGAGACTTACTGTCTCATAGTAGAGGAATTACCGTATAGTACAGGAGAAGCTCTCAGGCAGTTTGGACTTCCATTAGCTGTTTAAGTTTAATTACTAATGTTAAACTATCATTTAGTGATCAATAATTAGCCTGTGTCTATGTTATCTCCTTACATATACCTACGCTCTCCGTCTCTGCTAGATTGGGAATGATTGAGATTTCTCTTGGCACAGCTACCAGAAGACTTCCAACTTTCAGACAGGTTGCTCACGTCACATCTACGTCTTCAAGCTCAGTTGGAGGCTGCTCAGTAACGCTCAGCCATCACTGGGAAAGATCTTCTAATATCCTTCACTGGTCTCCGTCCAGAGACACGGGATCTGTTGCTCCATTTATATACTGTCTATGGTTGTAGCGCTATCCTATTGCGTGAAGAGGGAATTTGCCCTCTCTTCGCCCCTTGGATCGAGCCCTGCCAACGCTGAGTTCCCAGTGACATGGAGAATCTCCTGTTGTGGGTTACATGAGAGGAAGGGAAACTTCAGATGATTCTTCAGAGTACATATTAAGTATATCTATGTCTATCGGTCAAATCAGACAGGTTACAAACAACGGTGTTTGGTGTTTTAAGCCCCCAAAGTTGTCATCCAGGCAGCGCTGCCTGGAAGACACTAGGATTAGGCAATGGTTAGGGTTAGGTTTGGGTGTTGGAGGGGCACGGCACAAGGGGACCACTGGTGTGAATAAAACACGACGTCATGGCAATGGTTAGGGTTCAACCAGTCTCACGGCAGGTTGTGTAAATGTCACATTATTTTTAATCTATTGATACGTGTTCACGGGCACGTTTTGTTGCCGGGAGACGGCCGAAAAGGACGCCCCATATGCCTGGAAGCGACCGTGAGACGGCCGTGGGGGACGGCCGCTGGGGATGCGCCACAATAACGGGATGGCGGAGGTTGGGTTTAGGAAAAACCCTAGGGGGAAAGGACGCCTCACACGTGTGTTCAGGTGCCTTCTGGGCGTGCTGGTCTTACAGGAGGGTGTTCAGGTGCATTCTGGGCGTATTACTATCTTGAGGCAGCGGGAAGTGATCACACCATTGACCAACAAAAACCTGGTCTAAAGTCAATAACGCAGCATTTCATTGTTATTTTAACAGACCATTAGTAAATGCTCCTAGCTCGTGCATAGCGCACACACTATGCTTGTTACACACACAGGGACACACACACACACACACACACATGCAGAAGATTACAAATAAAATATTACGGTGCAAATCCTCCATCATAACAGCAATGCTCCAAGGTCCAAACGCACCTGGCTTTTAAAGGGAATGGGAGATGATCTCTGATTGGTTGATTGCATGTTACGCCCAAAACACCCCTCTGATTAATGAAGACACTAAGTACAACCCTTTAGAACCATGCGCCCGGCACACAGACCCTTTTTTCTGCCGTCAAACTAGCAAAAGTGGATTTGGAGACGCCCTAAACGCACCTGCACCAGGCGCTTCACACCGTGCACTTAGACTGTTTAAAATAGGGCCCTAAAGGTACCATCACAGTTGTCACCAAAACTCAGTGTGTATCTTTGAAGTTTAACAAACATGGTGAATGCATTTCCTTCCTCATAAAATATTTGTAAAGCTTTCTAGTCTTTCTATTTTTTCTTCTTTTTAGCAGCATATGTCCCGTAAACATGAGCCGTTCTGCAAATAACTTTCATCAGACAACAACAACAACATCGCTGTGAAAACAGGGAGCGTGCAGTGTGGAAAACAATGGCCGCCTTGTGTGTCGGGGCGAGTTTGGCTCATCGGAGCCGTGAAATATGTCACGGCAACATGTTTCGGCCGCCGAAGGGAAGTGAAGTCGACGCCTCCAGTTCTCACAGTAAGAGAGTAAACTGCAAATGAATTACAAGTGATATACACAAGAAATGAAAAAGAAACTGTCTACAACTCACAAATATAAAGTCTCACACACAGATTTGCTAAAACGCACATGCTGTCACACTCGCCGTCATATTTAGGCCCAATTACAATCAACAACTTGGTTTTTTCTGTGTCTGCTGCAGCTTCACATATCAGACTGTAACAGCGACAGTGTGAGGACTTCACACGACACATTCAACAGTTTTTAAATCTCTAAATGACATATGGACTTTGTTTCTGTGAATTCTACGTTTGGATTCAAGTTTTTCTAATAGCTTGTTTGACTTTATTGGCCCGTTTACGTCAGCATTTATAACAGCTAAAAATGTCAGATTGAGATCAATTAATTTCAGTGGAATCGCTCGGTGACGTGTTCCTTCATCACCACCGACACACACTGCAGTTTATTTTGACTCAATCAGACACACACACACACACACACACACACACACACACACACACACACACACGTCCTGCTGCCAAAAAAACTCACTGGAAGCTTGTTTCAATAAAAAAGAAACATACTACTCTCTACATACTACTCTCTACTGCTGTCTCTCTACATACTACTCTCTACTGTTGTCTCTCTACATACTACTCTCTACTGTTGTCTCTCTACATACTACTCTCTACTGCTGTCTCTCTACATACTACTCTCTACTGTTGTCTCTCTACATACTACTCTCTACTGTTGTCTCTCTACATACTACTGCCTACTGTTGTCTCTCTACATACTACATACTACTCTCTACATACTACTCTTTACCGTTGTCTCTCTACATACTACTCTCTACATACTACTCTCTACTGTTGTCTCTCTACATACTACTCTCTACATACTACTCTTTACTGTTGTCTCTCCTAATACTACACACTAAAGGGTGATTTTTTGCGTCGTATTTGACGCTGAGAGACACTGCCCAAGTGTTCATACTTTACGAGTTTGTTGTGTGAACGGGCTGGACTGTAAGCCGGGTAAGGTACGGAGCACGGTGAGGTTACGGTCGTTTCAGCAGCCGTTACAGTTGAGTTTATACTGTAAATATAAATATAAATAAGTTGAGTAACAAATACGTTGAATACATACATATTACATGGCATTACTTTTTGTAGCTTCATGCACGAATGGTTCATGAGAACAGGCTGTCAGATTTGGGGAAGCTGGAGATGACGGATGATCAGGAGCTTTTTGTCAGTCTCCTCTGTTGACTCAGTCACAGTGGTTTCCACAGATCTGGTTAAGAGCCGTTTCCTTTCCTCTGAAACAGAGTTCAAGTGGGTGTTAACAGCTTAATAAACAGCCGACCAGCTGATTGTTGCCTGGAGACACGTCAGCAGGGACTTCTCCTTCTTTTCTCGTTATTTTCTCTGACAATGTCCTGTGGTGTTGTTCAGGGTTAACATGTCTGCTCTCAGTCATCAATACAAAGGTCTATTGTTTCTATATTGGCTGTAAAAATAATATTTGTATGAATAAATTTCAGATCATAACTTTAAACAATAATGTTTAAAGGTTTTTAAAGATACCAAACCCTCAGATATCAAAGTATTTCCATCAAAAGCCTAAAATAAAACTGCATTGCATTGATTTGGATTAGATTAATCTGACAACTATCACTGTTTGTCTTGCAATAAACTGATTTACTAATGTGCCTTCATAAAGTTGGGGGCATAATGGCTTAAATCTGAGCAGCACAGGTGGAGATATCTTGACTTTAAGTTAAAGACTGTATAAAAGAAGTTGACTTAGCCAAAGATACTCTATAACTAAAGATGTTATAGTGTTATGAAATGTAGGTCTGGACGATTGTCGAAACGGAAATTCAGAACGTCTAACCAACGTAATTTTCCCATGTCAGGTATTTTGGATTTTAATCCTGTTAATACCACCGCGTATGGGCCCTATTTTAACGATCTAAGCGCACGGCGTGAAGCGCCTGGTGCAGGTGCGTTTAGGGCGTGTCCAAATCCACTTTTACTAGTTTGACGTCAGAAAAAAGGTTCCGTGCGCCGGGTGCATGGTTCTACAGGGTTGTACTTAGTGTCTTCATTAATCAGAGGGGTGTTTGGGTGTAACATGCAATCAACCAATCAGAGATCATCTCCCATTCCCTTTAAAAGCCAGGCGCGTTTGGACCTTGGAGCATTGCACCAATTGATTGATTTTCACCGTAATATTTTTATTTGTAATCTTCTGCATGTGTGTGTGCTGCTGTGCGTCCCTGTGTGTGTGTGTGTGTGTGTGTGTGTGTGTGTGTGTGTGTGTGTGTGTGTGTGTGTGTGTGTGTGTGTGCTGCTGTGCGTCCCTGTGTGTGTAACAAGCATAGTGTGCACGCACTGTGCACGAGCCTAGGAGCATTTTACTAATGCTCTGTTAAAATAGCAATGAATGCACCTGAACACACCTCCCTGTAAGACCAGCACGCCCATGGGTGCACAGATGGGCGCAGGTGCATTTGCTATTTAAACGACGTGGACGCTGGGCGGGAAACTGACAACTGCGTCGGTCTAAAACTGACAAAGACGCTTGCGTCGGGCTTTTCGCTGAGCTGCGTCGGGTGCAAGATAGAACCCACAGGGTCAACTGAGCAACAGGAGCAGCTTGTACCAAAGAAAAGAACTGTGTTTGTCGTTTTAACACATTTTGGCTTCAGTATAGAAGACGCCGAATTAGCAAATTTAGCCGAGGATTGGTGACTGTGAGCCAGGTACAGAGCACCGTGCGGTGACGGTTGTTTCAACGCCTGTTACAGTTCAGCCAACAACAGGTGACCGTCATGCGGCAAAGACAGTTAAGTTTAGACACCAAAATGACTATTTAAAGATTGTGGTTTGGATTGAAACACTCCCAGGACATGATCACCTGTTTCCTGGGTGAAAGTCTTGTGTTTTCTCCTTAACTTCTCCAGGACATGAACACCTGTTTCCTGGTGAAAGTCTTGTGTTTTCTCCTTAATTTCTTCAGGACATGAACACCTGTTTCCTGGTGAAAGTCTTGTGTTTTCTCCTTAATTTCTTCAGGACATGAACACCTGTTTCCTGGTGAAAGTCTTGTGTTTTCTCCTTAACTTCTTCAGGACATGAACACCTGTTTCCTGGGTGAAAGTCTTGTGTTTTCTCCTTAACTTCTCCAGGACATGAACACCTGTTTCCTGGTGAAAGTCTTGTGTTTTCTCCTTAACTTCTTCAGGACATGAACACCTGTTTCCTGGGTGAAAGTCTTGTGTTTTCTCCTTAACTTCTCCAGGACATGAACACCTGTTTCCTGGTGAAAGTCTTGTGTTTTCTCCTTAATTTCTTCAGGACATGAACACCTGTTTCCTGGTGAAAGTCTTGTGTTTTCTCCTTAATTTCTTCAGGACATGAACACCTGTTTCCTGGTGAAAGTCTTGTGTTTTCTCCTTAACTTCTTCAGGACATGAACACCTGTTTCCTGGGTGAAAATCTTGTGTTTTCTCCTTAACTTCTCCAGGACATGAACACCTGTTTCCTGGTGAAAGTCTTGTGTTTTCTCCTTAATTTCTTCAGGACATGAACACCTGTTCCCCCCTCTTTAAAGCTCTGTGTTTTAGGAGCCCAACGAGGATCTTCACGCTCTTATACAGCAGCAGTCAATGTGCTGCTGAGAGTGATAAATAGAGTACATGTGAACAACAGTGCCCTACTTTCCGTTGCTACAGTATATAAACAAATGGTTCATGACAACAGCCTGCATGCTGCTACATTAATGTGACTGAAAAGGCACGAAAGAGATTCTCATCACAACCTTTCTGCCTGTTGTTATTAAGGTTTAAAACCAAACATGTATGTGATTACTGAGTATTTACAGTCCAAACTTTCGCAGCTTAGCGGTTGGCGTCGAGTCGAGTATCCAATTACTTAATTATTACTTGACATAGTTTTTTTCTGTGTTTGTGTGTGTGTGTGTGTGTGTGTGTGTGTGTGTGTGTGTGTGTGTGTGTGTGTGTGTGTGTGTGCGTGTGTGTTAAAGCAGCTGTCTGTTTGTCTGTCTGTCCCAGCTGACACCTCTGTGGTTTGGTTAACGATGGAAGCGAAGCTGCAGGTACAGATGGCCGAGAGGAGACAGTTACCAGCAACACACACACACACACAGAGAGAGAGACACACACACACACACACAAACACAGAGAGAGACACACACACACACACACACACAGAGAGAGAGACACACACACACACACACAAACACAGAGAGAGACACACACACACACACACACACACAGAGAGAGAGAGAGAGACACACACACACACACACACACACACGCACACACACACACACACACACACACACACACACAGACACAGACACACACACACAGAGAGAGACACACACACACACACACACACACAGGAAAAGGTAAACAGTCACATATGGACATACACAAGACCTGTCCACACATGCAGACACACACCCATTAGTGCGTCCCTGTAGGAGTGTATTAGCAGTGTTTGAGGCATGCTGGGGATTAGTTAACCGTCATCATTTGTGTATGTAAAATCTCTCTGATGAACCAAACACACACTCAGTACGTTTACGTGCACTCTAAGGCTACATCTACGATGCTACGTTTTAATTTTTAAAGGTGCCCTGCCACACGTATTTCATTACTTTGTGGTAATGTCTGAAGGTCTACCATGGACTCTAGAACATTTCTTGTGGAAAAAATGCCTTGGTTACCTTGGTTACCTTGTTAAAAGCCATTCTAGCGTGGTATAGAAAGCCTGCAGGAAGACTCAGCTCGATTTGTGCCAGTTCTCATTAATATTTAACGAGCTAAACTGCGTGACTCTGATTGGCTAACAGCTAGCCAATGAGAGCCTGGCTATCAGCATCCTTTACCCAGCGCAACTGGGCGAGCTCATGAATAGTAATGAGCTCAGGCAACACCACGTCAGACTGACCAGCTTTTCTAATTGGCCTGATTTCTCCGCTTATTTCCTCTCAGTGGCTAGAGCTGACAGAGAACGTAGCCGTTCATTTTCACATTCACCACATAACACAAACACACATATGGACCTTGTCGGTACACGATCCGTTCTGCCTGCACGATCTGTTCTGCGCATGCGCAAAATGTTCCCGTATGCGCTGTTGTACGAGGATTTACACGATCTGTTCCACGCTTCCGGTCGACAGCCAAGCTAACGTTAGTTTAGCTAACAGCTACTTTGGCTAACCGCTAGCTGATTGCAGCAGTCTGCCGTTAGCCTCCACGGGCAAGCTAACGTTAGTTTAGCTAACAGCTAATTCGGCTAACAGCTAGCTGAGACAGCATGTAATAACTTTAAAAGACCCTCAAAATAAAATGTGAACAAACAAAATAAACAAACAAAACGTTAACATATAGCCTATAACAGCTGTTACGTCAGTTCTACTTTACTTGTGCTCATTTAAAATACAATCACTCAATACTTGTCTTTATTGTTATTACTGTGAAGTCTTAATTTAGCTGTAGCCTGCTTTTCCCATTACGTTTGACTTAACGTTATTTTACACTGAATCTAGCTGTCAGCTAGCGGTTAGCCGAATTAGCTGTTAGCTAAACTAACGTTAGCTTCCCGGTGGAGGCTAGCCATAGGCTAGCGTGGAACAGTATTATCTTGCGCATGTGCAGAACGGATCGTGCAGGCAGAACGGATGGTGTACCGACAGACCTAACATATTTCAAAAAATACAAGTAAAA
>NC_050173.1:47729244-47734244 GCF_008315115.2 Sander lucioperca | reverse complement strand
ATTGGGCTGTGGGAACATTGGGCTGTGGGACCATAGGGCTGTGGGAACATAGGGCTGTGGGACCATAGGGCTGTGGGAACATTGGGCTGTGGGAACATTGGGCTGTGGGACCATTGGGCTGTGGGACCATAGGGCTGTGGGAACATAGGGCTGACCCTTGTACCTGTTGGGCCACAGACTAAAGAAAAGGACATCACCCAATCTAGCATTCAGTCCAACCGGCGGCAACGTGTTGCTGTTTCTAACGCGTTAAAATAAAGGTTAAATACAATTGTATCTGTACGAAACTGTGACTACTGATAAAGACAATAACTACAGAAGAAACAGCCAGAGGAGAGGATTGTCTCTGCACTTTAAGAATGACGGATAGTTTTGTTTGAATAATGGAATAAGACTACGCGCTGCTTGTGCTTCTCTTGCCCCTAATGGGGGGCACGGCCTTGGCCATGCCGGTCTGGCTACAGCTAAAGATATCGTTAGCTTACTAGCTACAGTAGCTCTCTTTACGCACACGCACACACACACACACACACACACAGTTGTCAACTTTATTTTTATTGCAAATTTTGCTGCCTCGTGCATATTGACTGTTGTGGCTGGCTACACATAATGTTACTGTTAGCTTGCCAGCTACAGTAACCAACTATCTATCTATCTATCTATCTATCTATCTATCTACCTACCTATCCATCTACCTACCTACCTACCTATCTATCCATAGGCGTCGATTTCGGTGGGGACGGTGGAGACGGTGGGGACGCGTACCTACCAGATTTCGTCATGAGTCATTTTGTACCCACCACTTTTTTTGAAAACCTTGAGCTTCTTTAGTTTAAAAAAAAGTCCATAACACATATAATTCTTGAGCTACAGATGCCAAAAAATCCACAACAATCTCTATCCCCACAGGACACACACACACACACACACACACACATACACACACACACACACACACACACACACACACACACAGCTGCTCTGCTGCTGCGCTGGCTGCACGCTTCTCTGTTCACAACACAGCCTGTCGGGACATTCTGCTTAACGTGAAAAAGCTTAACGTGGTTTAATGTAGGCCTACCTAAACAACAATCAATGATCACCAAATTTCTCATGGCCATATCTTGTAATGAACACTTAAGTCTGTCAAAAGAACTAAACCGAAATCCAACAATTATAGAAGTTATCTCACATTAGCGTTGTCTTCTTCATTGGCGCCTATGGCGAGGAAAAAGCTTGTACCTAAACAATGATCAATGATTACCAAATTTCTCTCTCATATTGCTCCTCATAACCACTGAAAACTGTCAAAAATCGAACCAGAAATGTGGTGATGATTGATCGTTGTTTAGGTACATTAAACCACGTTAAGCTTTTTCACGTTATGACTTATAAAGCCCATGAGAACCGTGGAGAGTCAACCCACAGCCGCTCCGCTGCCCTGCTGAAAATGTGAAGCAGAAACTCTTAATGTCAGATAACGTCCATAATGATTGGAGTTTGGGTTCGATTTTTTAACAGTTTTCAGTGGTTATGAGGAGCAATATGAGAGAGACATTTGGTAATCATTGATCATTGTTTACGTACACTAAACCACGTTTTTATTCATTAGTAAGCTACAGGACAGCGTCTTTCAAAACATGACCTGTGCGAAAGAGAAAAAAAATGAATGCGTCATTGTACCCAGCACTTCTGGACTACCTACCTACCGATCTATTCACCTACCTACCTATCTATCTATCCATCTACCTACCTACCTACCTACCTATCTATCTACCTATCTATCCATCTATCTACCTATCTACCTACCTACCTATCTATCTATCCATCTATCTACCTATCTACCTACCTATCTATCTACCTATCTATCCATCTAACTACCTACCTACCTATCTACCTACCTACCTATCTACCTACCTACCTACCTACCTACCTACCTACCTACCTACCTACCTATCTATCCATCTACCTACCTATCTATCCATCTACCTACCTATCTACCTATCTATCCATCTACCTACCTATCTATCCATCTACCTACCTACCTACCTACCTACCTATCCATCTACCTACCTACCTACCTATCCATCTACCTATCTACCTACCTACCTACCCATCTATCTATCCATCCACCCACCCACCCATCCAGGCAGGTTAACAGTGCGGGTGCGTTGCTTCATTTCTATTTCTCTCTCTCTGAATCACTCGTTTCAGACTTCTCTACAAACGCCACAGTCATCGCTCCGTCACTGTCACTCAGGTATGTTGATGGATGGCATCAGTGACTGTATTTGTGTCAAAGGAGTTTTAATGGATGTTTCAAAGAGTAATTTATGGCCACTTGTCACGACTAGTTTACACTTCCAAATGCCAAAGCACCCCCCCCTCCCCTCCGTCTGCCTTCTGCTGCAATCATCGACTCATCTCGCTGCTAAAATACCTGTTATTATCCTCGACAGGTATGAAGACCTACAACCCAGTGTCCCTCCGTGCACACATGTAGCCTAATTTCCAAAGGAGAAGCAAACATACCACCGTGCTTCTAGCTCGAGGTGTACTGTCTGCCTCTGTCCATCCGTCTGTAAATTTACAACCAGGCTATGTCTGTCTGCGTAAATATATCATTATTTTCACATTTCCTTCCTGAAGGCTTCTGCGTTTCACTCTGAAGAACAAAAGGGATCATCTCGGAGAATCTGCTACGTGCCAACGCGGTCTCACGGCAGTTCGTTAAATTGTCACGTTATTTTTAATCTATTGATTCGTGTACAACAACACGTTTATCTCGTTTTTTTTGTGGTGGCCAGCACAAAATTGTTTAAAAAGTGTTATCTGTACGCATTTTGAGCTATCTGCGTGTACAGTATCTCACAAAAGTGAGTACACCCCTCACACTTTAGTAAATATTTCATTATATCTTTTAATGGGACAACACTGAAGAAATTACACTTTGCTACAATATAAAGTATGAAGTGTACAGCTTGTATAACAGTGTAAATGTGCTGTCCCCTCAAAATAACTCAACACACACCAATTAATATCTAAACCGCTGGCAACAAAAGGGAGTACACCCCTATGTTAAATTCCCATAGAGGCAGGCAGACTTTTATTTTGAAAGGCCAGTTATTTCATGGATCCAGGATACTATGCATCCTGATAAAACTCTCTTGGTCCCCACATCATCACATACCCTTCACCATACCCCCACATCATCACATACCCTTCACCATACCCCACATCATCACATACCCTTCACCATACCCCCACATCATCACATACCCTTCACCATACCCCCACATCATCACATACCCTTCACCATACCCCCACATCATCACATACCCTTCACCATACCCCACATCATCACATACCCTTCACCATACCTAGAGATTAACATGGGGTACTTTCCATAAAATCATCTCTCAATGCAAATCAAACCAGCTATTAGGCTAACTGAAATAAAAGATAGATAGATAGATAGATAGATAGATAGATTTTTTTATTGATCCCAAAAAATGGGAAATAACGTTGTTGCAGCAGCAAAATATCAGACACACAGCACACATACATAGTAAACATTAAATAATAGGAAACTATATATATGAAATAATAATAGAATACTACACGAGCAATATTTAAAATGTATACAATTTGGAAATAAAATGTACAACTGTTTCAATGGATATAAACTTAATGTGCAAGTTGTGGAGTAAAAATGTACAACTGTTTGACTAGTAATGATGGGATGTAGATACACCTATTGTGCAAGGTGCATTCAGTGCAGTTGTGATGCAGCAGTGATGAAAAGTTGAATTGCCTGTGGTAGGAATGATTTCCTGTAGCGGTCCGTGCGACCATGCCAATCTGTAAACATACACGCCACGTGGTGTGTTATCGCCGTCTGATTACGAGAACGTGTTATTGCGAGAAGGAAGCTACGGTTGAGTTTAGGAAAAGAACAACGGGGTTGGCTTTACACAATCAAAAGAGCGAGGAAATGCCACCAAGGGACACGGGAACGACGCCGTTCTCCTGATGATGTCCTCCTGTATTTAAGTGATCCTGAGAAATCAGTTCCAGCTGTTCTGGACTCTATAGCCTAATTTTGTGCTCTGTCAGGTTATAAAATTAACCTATAGGAAAATCTGTCGCGCTGGCTTTCAAAATTCCCCAGAATATAGGGTGACCAGATGTCCCAAAAAAATTCGGGACAGTCCCGAAACCCAAGCAGTTATCCCGAATCCTGCCCTAATTGTCCAGAAAATTAGAGCAAAGTCTCAAAAGCAGACTCTCGAGTAGCTATAGTCTGATAGAACATTAACAACTGTTGCTGCTCATTGGCTGCAACAGTACGTAGGAGGCTAGGCGCGAATTTTGAAAACACGCATTGCTATTTTTCATTCATTCATTGTTGAAATGGAGGCTCAGGCTGGTGTCACGGGACCCGATGAACACGTAGCTAAAAAGCTAAAACGTCTCTGCAGGTACCAGGAGGACTGGGTAGGGAAATACTCTCTGGATTACTGCACTTTTACATGATGCAAAGAAAGCGTTTTGCAACGTATGTAGGAAGGAGTTTGGTATTTCACACGGAGGAGTCAGACGTCAGGCTGCATGCTAGCAGCAAACTACATATAACTATATAACTATATATATATATTTATATATAATGGCACAACTGTACAGACCAACACTTTGGTCCCTTCTTTAAGCGGGAGCATGACTCCATGTATAATAAAATAGCTGCTGCTGAGCTGATTTTTTATTTGTATTTTCAGGTTTACATGACAGACTGTTGAATTCCTGAATAAAAATAATAAATCATTTTGGTGTGGAGTTTGGAAATTCATGTTACACCCCCCCTCCCTGTCTCGTCCGTCCCGAATTTTACCCATTCTCATCTGGTCACCCTACCAGAATATGACCATACAATCTCCTTTTCGGGTATCAAAGAATGGCGCAGGAGACACACCTGAAGGATTCCTGAAGCTCTCAGACTTCTC
>NC_050173.1:47716744-47726744 GCF_008315115.2 Sander lucioperca | reverse complement strand
TAGGTGTGTGTGTGTGTGTGTAGCCCCTGGGCTCTTCCTGTAGCAGTGTAAGTTTCCACCCCCCAGGCCTGGGGACTTTACAGGCTTTAACTGAGGTCATAACAGCTCCCCAGTGAAGACAATTAGCTGCTAAACGCCTCCCTGCTCGCCGCTATTTGTTTACCCGCCCGCCGCCCCGCCATGTTGGCTTTTTGTCCTTGTGTGTGTTTGTGTGTTTGTGATGTTTCGTACCAGATGTTGTAACAGCGGTGATGTTGTGTATAGTTTAGGGTCTAAGCTGCAGGAGAACAATTCAGATCCTTTACTCAAGTCAGAGTCCTTTGTTTTTTTAGGGATGCACCTAATCCAGATTTTTGGGGTTCGGCTGAATCCTGAATCCCCTGGTTAAGATTCTGCTGAATCCTCGTCCCATCCTCAGTCCATGAACACAGTAAACTCATTAATGAAGTCAACAGTGACTGTCCTTCCTTTGCCGTACCTGAAGTTGCTGCATTCTGGCTGCTGTCTGTAGATTCCTTCATCACAACTCGTATTCTTCCAGATGTTTCATACCAGATGCTGTAACAGCGGTGATGTTGTGTATAGTTTAGGGTCCTCGCCACCACCAGACTAATCAGTATTGTAAATTGAACATGTAGCTGGACTTGAATGGTCTTCTTCTGACTGAAAGTACTGCCAAACTACACTTTTTCTGCTCACCAGTTCCATTTCCACTTTCTCACAGCCTACTGCATTGAACGCTCCACCTACGTAAACACCTTCCTGTAATCAACGCCGCCGTCATTACGGCGACCAGCCTAGCGTGCGGAGTGCAAGCGGTTCGGTTCGCTGGGAAAAAATTCTAAGGTTCAGCAGAAACCCAACCCCGTCAAAAAGCCCAATATTCAGCCGAATCCGAAACCAGGATTTGATGCATCCCTGCTCATAAAACAAGTTATAAATGTTGATTTGGAGTCAGCAGGGCGGAGAGAAGAGAACAAAGAAACTCTCATTTGGTCTCAGGCGTCTGTGGACTTGTCCCCGATGACACCGGCTACATATTGAAATATTCATTTTTAGCGCCGAGGCTCGAAGGCCATTTTCACGCTCGGCCGGCGTGGTGTCTGAGGCCGTGCAGAGACACATCGGCCATCGGCGTCCCCGTAAACCCCCCCGCGGAGCCTCGGACCACCGCGGGCTTCACACCAACACACAAGCTGTCATTCTATAATCAAGTCACATTTCAGATTGGACAGAGAGGAGAAGACCAAACTTGTCGGTCTCGGCACTACTTTGCACACCGAGATATCCGTGGGCGGAAAAAAAGTTGACTTTGGTATGAGAGAAATAAAGATTAAAATATAAGAATAGCCTTCCAGTCAGAGTTTGAATGAAAGGGAAAAAACGTGTTGGCAGTGAAATGGAGGGGGGGGGGGAGAAGAAGGGGAGGAAAGGAGGAGAGGAGAGGAGGAGAGGAGAGGAGGAGGGGAGGAGAGGAGGGGAGGAGAGGGGGAGGAGCGGAAGAGGAGAGGAGGAAAGGAGGACGAGAGGAGGAGAGGAGAGGAGAGGAGGAGGAGAGGAGGAGGAGAGGAGAGTAGAGGAGGAGGAGAGGAGGAGGAGAGGAGGAGAGGAGGAGAGGAGGAGAGGAGGAGAGGAGAGGAGAGGAGAGGAGGAGGAGAGGAGAGGAGAGGAGGAGAGGAGAGGAGGAAAGGAGGAGAGGAGAAGAGGAGGACAAGAGGAGGAGAGGAGGAAAGGAGAGGAGAGGAGAGTAGAGGAGGAGGAGAGGAGGAGGAGAGGAGGAGGAGGAGGAGAGGAGAGGAGGAGGAGAGGAGAGGAGGAGAGGAGGAGGAGGAGAGGCGAGGAGGAGAGGAGGAGAGGAGGAGGAGAGGCGAGGAGGAGAGGAGGAGAGGAGGAGAGGAGGAGGAGGAGGAGAGGAGAGGAGGAGAGGAGAAGGAGGAGAGGAGGAGAGGAGGAGGAGAGGAGAGGAGGAGAGGAGAGGAGAAGGAGGAGAGGAGGAGGAGGAAAAAAAATGCAAAAGAACCAAATGAACAAATGAGGGTAAGATTAAAAAAGGAAGGTAAGACGGCTGAAAGAAAGGAGAAAAAGGAAAGTTAGTGCAGAATGAAATTAAGCTTTTAAATATAAAAAAAAGAAGAGAAATAAGTTTGGAAGGAAAGAAGGAAAGACTAAAGAAAAAACAATCCGACAATGCAACATTTCCGAGGGCACTTGAAGGCATCTTCATTTCAGAAAGAGAACGACAGAGCGACTGGGCTTTGTTGTTACAGGAAAAAGTCACTCAAATGCTTCCTCTGAATTGTGAGTTTGACGACGGAGTGACAGAGAAACGTGCCGGACGGCATTCTGGCGCTCACAGGGGACGTTTGAAAACAAGCTCGCCCTGCTTCCTGTCCCTCTGTGATGACACCCCCGACCAACTCGTTTGGGGTGAAAGAAGGAAGTGATGACAGCGCTGAACCCTCTCAAGTATTTCAGAGGTGACGTGCTGTCAGTGGCGGGAGGGAGGTAATAATACTGTTAATGTTCCTCCTTTCAACGGTGTTTTTAAGCCATGTAGCGCCTGACCAGCGCAAATAATTTTTGGTAGAAAAAAAAGCCTAAGGCACACCTGTGCAATAACCATGCTGTCTAATCAGCATTTTGATGTATCACACCTGTGAGGTGGATGGGTCAGTGTAACACTAAAGCCTGGTTCACACGGCAGGATAATTAGGCCGATTTTAACCCCGGTTCACCCCTTCTGATAATCTTAAGGATGCTCCGATTCTGGTAAAATAATCTGATCAGATGTTCCTGCCGTCTGTGGTGTGTTAAGACTGGTGTGTCATTAGTATGAGAAATAATGAGATTTTAACTGTGTCGGACACAGCTGGGCTAGGACAGAAAAATGCGGCCCGATCACCACTCTAATACACACACACACACACACACACACACACACACACACACACAGACACACAGACAGACAGACAGACAGACAGACAGACAGACAGACAGACAGACAGACAGACAGACAGACAGACAGGCACACACGCACACACAGACAGACAGACAGACAGACAGACAGACACACACACACACACACACAGACACACAGACACACACACACACACACACACACACACACACACACACAGACAGACAGACAGACAGACAGGCACACACGCACGCACACACAGACAGACAGACAGACACACACACACACACACACACAGACAGACACACACACACACACACACAGACAGAGAGACACACACAGACACACACACACACACACACACACACACACACACACTCAGAGACACACACACACACACAGACACATACACACACACACACACACACACACACACAGACAGACAGACAGACAGACAGACACACACACACACACACACACACACACACACACACACTCAGAGACACACACACACACATACACATACACATACACACACACACACACACACACACACACACACAGACAGAGAGACACACACAGACACACACACACACACACACACACACACTCAGAGACACACACACACACACACACATACACACACACACACACACACACAAAGTATGTTCTTTCACTAATAAGTCAATGATGAAATGTAATTAGTTTTAAGCCCCTGAATCAGTAAAGTAACTAATACTTTAAAATAAACAGTGCAGTAAAAGTACAGTCCTTCCCTCTGAGATGTAAATGAATGTAAACACCTGTATTTTGCTTCATCTCGACACACCTTTTTCCTTCGAGCACCCTGAAACCTGAAACCCTCCGAGAGCCAATCACATCCCTCGTGGACCTCCTGAAGCTGTAATTAGCATCCATCACCAGCCAATCCCATCAGCCCCTGGGGGACGACAGCTGAGACTAAAGACAAACTGGGATTTTTAATGAGGCATTGGCTGGAATATATGTTTTTCTCGTAACATAAAAAATACCAATGATGCAACTGTTTTTTATGACAACTTCCCAAATATTAGGACCTCCCTGTGGGTCTCGGACGTCAGATTGAGAACCATGCGGCTGTATTCTCGCCCCAAACTGTCACTCAGCGCGTGGGAGCGCCTGGGGAGCGCCGGGGGCCGACAGTCATCTCCTAAATGGTAATTTATGTGTTGTTGTGGAGGACAAATTGCTGCAGGAGGTGAAGCATTAGCTAAACGGCATCTCACAGCGACGTGTTTCCACCTGCAGCACAAATATGTGAAGTATGTCTTAACTCAGCACTCACTCGCTTCATAGGGGGGGGGCTGGCTTTATAGGGGGGGGAGACTGGCTTTATAGGGGGGGGAGACTGGCTTTATAGGGGGGGAGACTGGCTTTATAGGGGGGGAGACTGGCTTTATAGGGGGGAGAGACTGGCTTTATAGGGGGGAGACTGGCTTTATAGAGGGGAGAGACTGGCTTTATAGGGGGGGAGAGACTGGCTTCATGGGGGGGGAGAGACTGGCTTCATGGGGGGGGGGAGACTGGCTTTATAGGGGGGGAGACTGGCTTTATAGGGGGGAAGACTGGCTTTATAGGGGGAGAGACTGGCTTTATAGGGGGGAGACTGGCTTTATAGAGGGGAGAGACTGGCTTCATAGGGGGGAGAGACTGGCTTCATGGGGGGGAGAGACTGGCTTCATGGGGGGGGGAGACTGGCTTTGTGGGGGGGGGAGACTGGCTTTATAGGGGGGAGACTGGCTTCATAGGGGGGAGAGACTGGCTTCATTGGGGGGGGAGACTGGCTTTATAGGGGGGGAGACTGGCTTTATAGGGGGGAGAGACTGGCTTCATGGTGGGGGGGAGACTGGCTTTATAGAGGGGAGAGACTGGCTTTATAGAGGGGAGAGACTGGCTTCATGGTGGGGGGGGAGACTGGCTTTATAGAGGGGAGAGACTGGCTTTATAGGGGGGAGACTGGCTTTATAGGGGGGAGAGACTGGCTTTATGGGGGGGAGGAGACTGGCTTTATGGGGGGGAGGAGACTGGCTTTATGGGGGGGGAGACTGGCTTTATAGGGGGGGAGACTGGCTTTATGGGGGGGGAGACTGGCTTTATAGGGGGGGAGACTGGCTTTATGGGGGGGAGACTGGCTTTATAGGGGGGGAGACTGGCTTTATAGGGGGGAGAGACTGGCTTCATAGGGGGGGGGAGACTGGCTTTATAGGGGGGGAGAGACTGGCTTTATAGGGGGGGAGAGACTGGCTTTATAGGGGGGAGAGACTGGCTTTATAGGGGGGGAGAGACTGGCTTTATAGGGGGGGAGAGACTGGCTTTATAGGGGGGAGAGACTGGCTTTATAGGGGGGAGAGACTGGCTTATAGGGGGGGGAGACTGGCTTTATAGAGGGGGGGGACTGGCTTTATAGGGGGGAGACTGGCTTTATAGAGGGGAGAGACTGGCTTCATGGGGGGGGGAGACTGGCTTTATAGGGGGGGAGACTGGCTTTATAGGGGGGGAGAGACTGGCTTTATAGAGGGGAGAGACTGGCTTCATGGGGGGGGGGAGACTGGCTTTATAGGGGGGAGAGACTGGCTTCATAGGGGGGGGGAGACTGGCTTTATAGGGGGGGGGGAGACTGGCTTTATAGGGGGAGAGACTGGCTTTATAGGGGGGAGACTGGCTTTATAGAGGGGAGAGACTGGCTTCATGGGGGGGGGGAGACTGGCTTTATAGGGGGGGGAGACTGGCTTTATAGGGGGGGGAGACTGGCTTCATAGGGGGGGAGATGGCTTCATAGGGGGGGGGAGACTGGCTTATAGAGGGGGGAGACTGGCTTTATAGGGGGGGGGACTGGCTTTATAGGGGGGGAGAGACTGGCTTTATAGGGGGGGGAGACTGGCTTATAGGGGGAGAGACTGGCTTTATAGGGGGGGGGGACTGGCTTTATGGGGGGGGAGAGACTGGCTTTATAGGGGAGAGACTGGCTTTATAGGGGGGGGGACTGGCTTTATAGGGGGGAGAGACTGGCTTTATAGGGGGGGAGAGACTGGCTTTATAGGGGGGGGGAGACTGGCTTTATAGGGGGGGAGAGACTGGCTTTATAGGGGGGAGAGACTGGCTTTATAGGGGGGAGAGACTGGCTTTATAGGGGGGGAGACTGGCTTTATAGAGGGGGGGGACTGGCTTTATAGGGGGGAGACTGGCTTTATAGAGGGGAGAGGACTGGCTCAGGGGGGGGGAGACTGGCTTTATAGGGGGGGAGACTGGCTTTATAGGGGGGAGAGACTGGCTTTATAGAGGGGAGAGACTGGCTTCATGGGGGGGGGGAGACTGGCTTTATAGGGGGGAGAGACTGGCTTCATGGGGGGGGAGACTGGCTTTATAGGGGGGGGAAGACTGGCTTTATAGGGGGAGAGACTGGCTTTATAGGGGGGAGACTGGCTTTATAGAGGGGAGAGACTGGCTTCATGGGGGGGGGGAGACTGGCTTTATAGGGGGGGAGACTGGCTTTATAGGGGGGGAGACTGGCTTCATAGGGGGGAGACTGGCTTCATAGGGGGGGGAGACTGGCTTTATAGAGGGGGGAGACTGGCTTTATAGGGGGGGGGGACTGGCTTTATAGGGGGGAGACTGGCTTTATAGGGGGGGGAGACTGGCTTTATAGGGGAGAGACTGGCTTTATAGGGGGGGGGACTGGCTTTATGGGGGGGAGAGACTGGCTTTATAGGGGAGAGACTGGCTTTATAGGGGGGAGAGACTGGCTTTATAGGGGGGAGACTGGCTTTATCTTCTAAATAATTGATCTGACAGGCCAATTTCCCAACAGATACTGCTTACTCCTCTATTCAGTTATTTCAGTTATATATATATATATACATACTGTATATTTATATATATATATATATATATATACAGCATGTATATATATATATATATATATATATATATATATATATATATATATATATATATTACTAAGACATAACATCCTGTCTGTGCTGACCAGTGAACACGTGGCTCTGCTGAGAGTGAACTCTGCTCCTCATAACAAACAGCACAGCGCCCTCCGGTGGCCGGACACGGAACCACACGGCTGCAGGACTCAAGTCAGAGTCCTGTGCTTGTTAGTCAGGCCCTCCAGGATTTCGCGGCCCTTTTTTGAGATTGTTGCGCCCCAAAATGCCAGATTTCGCGGGAGCTTTAGTAAAAAAAATTGCGATAAAAGTTGCGATGTCTTTTGTATGTTTGTTGCAATGAAGTTGCAGGAGACAGTGAAAGTTGCGATTTCTTTTTTTTTTGTATAGTTCTTTAAAAATAAAAGGAAACTTGTTTTGGGGAGATTAAAACTACTCTGGGCTGAGATTTCCTAGTAACCAAAAAGTCTCAGGATGCTGCAAATGTTGTTATAATATGAAAACAGCTGGTGGATTTAAGAAAAAATAATAATGTATTAAATCAATCAAATTTGAACATGTGTGTCAGTGGCTTGTTGATCTTTAAATTGTTTAAATTGTTTAATTCCCTGTGCTGCCTGGGCTGGGACACACATTCATACGGTTTGATAAAGGACTGACATTAATGTGATTGATCAAAATTGCGAGTCGCACCAAATTCACGGTGATTGGTTGAATTCGCGTGAATTGGCGCGATCGCGACATCGTCAAATCCTGGAGGGACTGTTTAGGGATGCACCGAATCCAGATTTTTGGGGTTCGGCTGAATCCCGAATCCCCTGGTTGAGATTCTGCTGAATCCTCGTCCCATCCTCAGTCCATGAACACAGTAAACTCATTAATGAAGTCAACAGTGACTGTCCTTCCTTTGCTGTACCTGAAGTTGCTGCATTCTGGCTGCTGTCTGTAGATTCCTTCATCACAACTCGTATTCTTCCAGATGTTTCCTACCAGATGTTGTAACAGCGGTGATGTTGTGTATAGTTTAGGGTCCTCGCCACCACCAGACTAATCAGCATTACAGAAGGAACATGTAGCTGGACTTGAATGGCCTTCTTTTGACTGAAAGTACTGCCAAACTACACTTTTTCTGCTCACCAGTTCCATTTCCACTTTCTCACAGCCTACTGCATTGAACGCTCCACCTACGTAAACACCTTCCTGTAATCAACGGCGCCGTCATTACGTCGACCAGCGTAGCGCGCGGAGCGCAAGTGTAGAGTTGTATATACGTCCTGTTAAATTCCTGCATAAAAAGGGGACAGCGCCGTCTGCCGGCGTCACTTTCACATTGCGCTGCGACGCTAAAAGTAATGAATTTTGGGCAATCCACAGCAGAGCTCCTGATAACTGCTGTGGTAAGTCGCATGTTAAACGCTGCAGAGATAATATTAAGTAATGTATGTATGTATGATAAAGTAATGATATTACTTTAAAGCCCACCACACAATGTTTTATTTTACTGTATTTTTGTTGTGATGTAATTTAGAGATGAATGCCGTTATTGGAGTCAAGTGAGTCATTCATTTTAGGCTCAGAGCTGAATGCTAAGTGTAGCTTATTTTGCATGGCTTCTAATGCTATCCCTCTGTCTGACTGACTGTGTGCAGTAGAGGGCTGCATTGGGATTGGGTCCCATATATATATATATATATATATATATATATATATATATATATATATATATATATACATACATATATATATATATACACAAAAAATAATGCACTGTACCTTGTTTAAACACAGGGGGTTTCGAGCCGGGGAGCAGAGTTCATGTCCTGGAGAAGTTAAGGAGAAAACACAAGCTGTGTGTGTATGTATGTGTGTAGCTTTGTGTGTGTGTGTGTGTGTGTAAATGTGTAGCTGTGTGTGTGTGTATGTCTGCATGTGTGTGTGTGTAGCTGTGTGTGTGTGTATGTTTATGTGTGTGTGTGTGTGTGTGTGTGTGTGTGTGTGTGTGTGTGGCTGTATGTGTGTGTGTGTGTGTGTGTGTGTGTAGCTGTGTGTGTGTGTATGTGTGTAGCTTTGTGTGTGTGTGTGTGTGTGTAAATGTGTAGCTGTGTGTGTGTATGTCTGCATGTGTGTGTGTGTAGCTGTGTGTGTGTGTATGTTTATGTGTGTGTGTGTAGCTGTATGTGTGTGTGTGTGTGTGTGTGTGTGTGTGTGGCTGTATGTGTATGTGTGTGTGTAGCTGTGTGTGTGTGTATGTGTGTAGCTTTGTGTGTGTGTGTGTGTGTGTAAATGTGTAGCTGTGTGTGTGTGTATGTCTGCATGTGTGTGTGTGTAGCTGTGTGTGTGTGTATGTTTATGTGTGTGTGTGTGTGTGTGTAGCTGTATGTGTGTGTGTGTGTGTGTGTGTGTGGCTGTATGTGTATGTGTATGTGTGTGTGTAGCTGTGTGTGTGTGTATGTGTGTAGCTTTGTGTGTGTGTGTGTGTAAATGTGTAGCTGTGTGTGTGTGTGTGTGTGTGTGTGTGTATGTCTGCATGTGTGTGTGTGTGTGTAGCTGTGTGTGTGTGTATGTTTATGTGTGTGTGTGTGTAGCTGTATGTGTGTGTGTGGCTGTATGTGTGTGTGTGTGTGACTGTATGTGTATGTGTATGTGTGTGTGTAGCTGTATGTGTGTGTGTGTGTGTGTGTGTGTGTGTGTGGCTGTGTGTGTGTGGCTGTATGTGTATGTGTATGTGTATGTGTGTGTGTGTGTGGCTGTGTGTGTGTGTGTGTGTGCATGTCTGTGTCTGTGTGTGTGTGGCTGTGTGTGTGTGCGTGCGTGTGCATGTCTGTGTCTGTGTGTGTGTGTCTGTGTGCATGTCTGTGTCTGTGTGTGTGTGGCTGTGTGTGTGTGCGTGCGTGTGCATGTCTGTGTGTGTGTGTGTCTGTGTGTGTGTGTGTGTGTGTGTGTGTGTGCGTGCGTGTGCATGTCTGTGTGTGTGTGTGTGTGTGTGTGTGTGTGTGTTCGATGATTGTGTGACGGTGCAAACCTAGTTTTTGGTGTGAAAAGTTAGGACGGAAAAGTCGTAACTAATTCGTATTTTTGTTTTATTATTTTCTTTCGTCCCTGATGCGTGAAGGACTTTAGGTGGTTTTGTGTCATACTTTGTAAACTG
>NC_050173.1:47696744-47709244 GCF_008315115.2 Sander lucioperca | reverse complement strand
ATGAAGGAAGGGTTGGAGGAGGGAGGGAGGGAAGGGGGGGAGGGGGGGATGGGAGGAGGGAGGGAATGAAGGGAGGAGGGAGGAAGGAGGGAGGGAGGGAGGAAGGGAACGAAGGAAGGAAGGGAGGAGGGAAGGAGGGAGGGAGGACGGGAGGAGGGAGGGAATGAAGGAAGGGAGGAGGGAGGGAGGGAGGACGGGAGGAGGGAGGGAGGGAGGAGAGAGGGAGGAGGGAAGGAAGGGAGGGAACATGGGAATGAAGGGAGGGAGGAGAGAGGGAGGGAACATGGGAATGAAGGGAGGGAGGAGAGAGGGAGGGAACATGGGAACGAAGGAAGGGAGGGAGGGAGGAGGGAGGGAACGAAAGAAGGGAGGGAGGGAGGGAGGGAGGAAACAAGGGAACGAAGGAAGGGAGGGAGGGAGAAAGGAGGGAGGGAACAAGGGAACGAAGGAAGAGAGGGAGGGAGAGATTTTCTGTTATTTATTTTCACACAGAGCGATACAGAAGAGTTGATCTGTAAGTTAACAGATGAAATATATATATTATTACAGATTAAATGTTTTCCATTTTGAATTGTTACTTTGATAGATAGATGGATAGATAGATAGATAGATAGATAGACAGATAGATAGATAGATAGACAGATAGATAGATAGATAGACAGACAGATAGACAGATAGATAGATAGATAGATAGATAGATGGATGTATAGATGACTAAGTAATGTTAGCGATCAGCAACAACAGTGGCTAAATTAAGTCAGATTTTTTCTGTCCTTTAAAGCTGTCCCATCTTTTATTTTCACTGTTACTGTTGTTAAAGACGTGCATTGATCAGCCTGTTTGTTTCCTCTGCCAGAGCACTTTGTAAACTCTCGTTTTTAAAAGCTTCAAGTTATTATTAGTTTCTCTGTAATAACTGCTCAGTTTCTCCTGAAGTAAACTCTTAGTTTGAGAAGTTGCTATTTAAATAACGTAATTATTATAAAAGACAAATACGATGGCCCAGTCTCTGTGTACTAACTGCTTGGACGCGGCTTCTTCTCTGTGTACTCTTTGTGTTTCTCTGATTGGTTGGGTGTAACCGGTGGATCTTGTACCTGTTTCTGGGCGGCGACTCTCTTCTGGTCCCTCTTCCTCCAGGCGGAGTCGTGGATGTGGAGGAACGTTTTGTATCCTGTAGTGATTCCAGTCGGTCTGAAGAGCTGCAGAAAGAAACCCACAACAACTTAGGCTACGTTTAGACGCAAACGATCTGAAGAGAAAATGCAAAAGTGGCGTTGCGTTCTCACTTTTTATTCCGCGTTTAGACGAGAGTTTTGGGGGGGGAAATCTGCGTGCATACGGTGACGCAAAAGTGTGTGAAATTCGATGTAGTTTGCACGCCAGGCGGCTAGGTGGCACTGCCACACAACACCACCAAGTCCACGCGCCTACGTAGAACCTTCCTTCTACTTCTCTCCTTAGTAGCACAAAACCAAAACATGGCGAAGCGAACAAAGACGCTTGTCTGGACAGACGAGGAGGTGGAGTTGCATGTTTGTCTGATGATGACCGGCACAGTCGACCGTGATAAGCCCCAGCACAGCACCCACGGGAGCACTACCAATATCCTGAGCCTCGCAGCCCTTCAGCCACTGCTGAGAGAGAGAGCCAGCGGGCAGAGGAGGCTGAAGCAGACCCTCCTCTGCCTCGCTGCCTCTCTCTCTCGCTCTCTTTCTCTCCATCCGCAACGTTGTCGCCTACTCTGGCTCAAATTAACAGCCTACATATGGTCATCGAAGTATAACAACCTTATCCACATTGTCGAAATCGTTTAAATATTGAGCCATTACATTGAAAATCTTTTAGATACCGGGAGCCTATAATTTCTGTAGCCTACTCCGTAACAACAGACTACCTGGACGCCTTTTTCTCGTCTCTCTCCACACCGCTGTCTTCAGACTTTTGGGTTTTTCCACGTTAGACGGTAACGCGACGGTGGAGCGTTTTTAAGATGTCCACTCTGGAAGGTGGTTTCACTTTTTTGCGTTTTTAAGCCTCAAAAACGCCGTCGCCGTATAAACGAAAGGCACATCTCATAAAATATTTTTTCGTTTTCACCTGCGAGCGCCATCGTGTAAACAGGGCCTCAGAGAAACAACAGAAAGTCAGGACGGATATTCCACCTGTCAGATCTTTTAGGATCTTTGAACTGATATTTATTCAAGCACCAAAACATGGACTTCTTTAGCTTAAAGTGCTCATATTCTGCTCATTTTCAGGTTCATACTTGTATTTAGAGGTTGTACCAGAATAGATTTACATGGTTTAGTTTTTAAAAAACACCATATTTTTGTTGTACTGCACATTGCTGCAGCTCCTCTTTTCACCCTGTGTTCAGGTCTCAGTTTTAGCTACAGAGTGAGACCTCTCACTGCTGGAACATCTTTGTTGGCAGTCGCACATGCTCAGTAGCTAGGTAAGATCACATGATCAGTAGCTAGGTAAGATCACATGCTCAGTAGCTAGGTAAGACCACATGCTCAGTAGCCAATGGATTTTTTTTTCTCATTTTGTCTCTCATAGTTGAAGTGTACCTATGATGAAAATTACAGGCCTCTCTCATATTTTTAAGTGAGAGAACTTGCACAATTGGTGGCTGACTAAATACTTTTTTTCCCCCACTGTAATACCACATCTAGCTAGCTGTTTCTCCAACTTCAGTAGTACAAGGCAGGATTAGCCGGGAGACTTCTTCTAAACAAGGGCGCACTTCCAACTTTGTGGAATACCTGCAGAACAGGGACATGGAAGTAGTTCTTTTGAAGATTAGGGTGAACTAGTGTGTGTTGTAGCAGTGTTTTGCATTGAGAACGAGGTGGCTAACCTCTAGCATGCTAGCGCTAGCTACAAACAGCAAAACACTGCTACAACACACACAAGTTCACCCTAATCTACAAAAGAACTACTTACGCAAAGTTGGAAGTGCGCCCTCGTTTAGAAGAAGTCTCCCGGCTAATCCTTCCTTGTACTGAAGTTGGAGAAACAGCTAGCTGATGTGGTATTAGCTAAAGCAGCGTTAGCTTCTAGCTAGTAGTCCTTACCTAGCTACTGACATGCGCAACTTCCACCGAAAATGGGATAGAAGTGCGATGCCTCACTCTGTAGCTAAAACAGAGACCTGAACACAGGGTGAAAAGAGGAGCTGCAGCAATGAGCAGAACAACTAAAATATGGTGTTTTTTGAAAATTAAACGATGTTAACCTATTCTGATATAACCTCAAAATACAATTATGAACCTGAAAATGAGCAGAATATGAGCACTTTAAGACACAGATATGGAAATAATAACGGTCCAAAACATAACATTTTCTTGAGGGAGGACCCCTAAACCCCCCCGCCAAATATTTGCACATAAGTCTTCCACAAACTGAGGGAAAACACTGCAGAGATTACACTTGTTTCTTTTGTGGAGAGAAGCGGCGGTGGCTGTGTGTTGTGATCAATGCAGAGCCCGCATATTTCACTGGCAAGTCGCCCTGTCACACGAGTACACTTGGACAGCGTGAGAAAAGAGGGAGATAGAGACAGGGACAGAAGTGAGAAGCGAAAGGACAGAAAGAGAGAGTGCGAACTACGAATCGCAATATCACATTTGGTCAATATCGTGCAACCCTAGAGTGTACAGTAGCTAGAGTCTGCAGTCCCGGTCTTGTTCCTGGACCTTAGCATATAAAGACACACAAAGACACAGAGACACAGAGACACACACACACACACACACACACACACACACAGAGAAACACAGAGACAGACACACACACACACACACACAGAGACACACACACACACACACACACACAGAGAAACACAGAGACAGACACACACACACACACACACACAGAGACACACACACACACACACACACACACACACAGAGAGACACACACAGAGACACACACACACACACACACACACACACACACACACACACACACACAGAGACAGACAGACACACACACACACACACACACAGACAGACAGAAACACACACACACACACACACACACACAGAGACTCACAGAGACAGACACACACACACAAAGAGAGACACACACACACACAGACACACACAGAGACACACACACACGCACACACACATATACACACACACACAGAGAGACACACTCACACACAGAGACACACACACACACACACACACACACACAAAGAGAGACACACACACAGACACACACACACACACACACACACACACACACACACACACACGCACACACCATCTTAGCTGTCCATCGTGTTTGATGATGACCTTGCCGCTGGTGTCTCTTGATGCGCCTCTCGGATCGTCGGTCTTGGCTGATTTGGTGTATTTGAGAGACTGCAGTGGCACAGGTGACCTGCCAGGCTGATCTGTCGAGTGCCAGAGATTCAAGCTGCGTAAGGGGGATGTTCGCTCGCTTTAGGAGGTCCCTGGTGTAGTCCTTAAAGCGCCGCTTTTGCCCTCCAGCGGAGCGTTTAGCGCCCGTTAGTTGACTGTAGAGGACTTGACGGGGCAGGCGGTGTTCAGGCATGTGTATAGTGTGCCCTATCCAGCGCAGATGTTTTTTGGCCACGGCTGCTTCCATACAGATTGAGTCAGTGTTACTGAGGATGTCTGTATGGGGGATTCGATCTTCCCAGGACAAGCTGAGGATCTTCTGTAGGCAGCGGATATGAAAGGCCTCTAGGTTGGTGATGTGTTGGCGGTATGGGGTCCAAGACTCTGCCCCATAAAGCAGAGTGGAGAGACATACCGCGTTGTAAACAGCCACCTTGATGCTGATCTTCAGGTTACGGTTTTCAAAAACCCTGCTGCGTAGGCGTCCAAAAGATGATGAGGCTTTATTTATCCAGGTGTGTATTTCTGTGTCAAGGGAGCAGCATGAGGACAGAGTGGAGCCGAGGTAGGTGAAGTGGTCCACTGTTTTAAGTGGAACACCATTTATGTGAAAACTGGGGGGTGTGGGGACGGGGGTGGTGAGATGGGACATGACCTCGGTTTTTGAAATGTTGACCTGTAGGCCAAAGGATTGGTACAGACTGGATATTGTGTTAAGGGCGTGCTGCATAGAGTCTGGACTGTGAGCTAAGACGGCACAGTCATCAGCATACTGAAGCTCACAGATTTGGCGGGTCTTTGTCTTTGTGTGGGCCTGGAGCCGACGGATGTTGAAAAGGCTTCCGTCAAGTCTGTATTCCACATGGACACCGTCTTCATGTCCCATGACACGGTGGAAGAGGCAGGTGATGGCAGAGAGGAGGATGTTAAAGAGCACCGGAGCCAAGACACAGCCTTGCTTCACCCCAACGTTTACCTTGAAAAACTCTGACTGGAGTTCTCCCGTGATTACTCTGGCTTGCATCCCGTCATGCAGCTGCTGTAGGATGTGGAGAAACTCGGGTGGTATCCCAAGTTTGGAGAGGTGCTACCAGAGCAGCTCACGGCTGATGGTGTCAAAAGCTTTGCTCAGGTCGACGAAGGCTATGTAAAGGTCTTTGTGATGTTCTCGGCTCTTCTCCTGCAGCTGCCTCAAGACAAAAACCACGTCTGTCGTGGATCTGGTCTTCTGGAAGCCACACTGTGTTTCCGTCTGCTGAGCATGATCTTGGCCAGGACTTTCCCTGCGACGGAGAGGAGAGAGACATCCCGCGGCTGTTGCCGCAGACTGCTCTGTCTCCTTTCTGTTTGTAGATGACCACGATGTTAGCATCCTTCCAGTCCTGTGGGAGGGTCCCATGTTCCCAGATGTTTTGGATCAGGAGGTGCAGGCGACGCGTGAGGGTGTATCCTCCGTGTTTGAAGACCTCTGCGGGGATTCCATCGGGTCCGGTGCTTTTGTTGTTCTTCATCCCAGCAATAGCTTGCCGGAGTTCTGAGTAAAGTGCTGGAGTGTCCAAGTGCGTGATTGGTGCCAGGTCTGGGAGATTATCCAGAATATGTGGGTCGACTCAAAATGATTTGCCCAACGGGCAAGAATCTCGTGGCGGGCCTTGAAGAGCATGGACCCATCAGCTGATCGTACTGGGGCAGTGGCCCGCTTCCTGGGGCCGTACAATGCTTTTATGGCATCGTAGAAGCCTTGAGTGTTATCGCCTTTTGCACCCACCAGGTGTCCTCCATAATCCGGAGGGCTCGCTGGGTTTCTGTTCTTGCAGCAGTAAAGGTGGTTTTAAGGGTGGGAGATCCAAGGCAGGACAGGAGAGCTTTGTGGGCCGCATGCTTGGTCTTTAGGAGTAATTGTATCTCAGCTGAATTGCAGTCAAACCAGTCCTGGTGACGTTTCCTTGATTGGCCAAGCGCCTCTGAGGCTGCACTATGAATAGCCTGGCGCAGAGCTGGCCAGTCGGTTGTTTTCTCCGGGAGCTTGGTAAGGTTTTCAGCAAGGAGCCGTCGCAGGTTGTCTTTGGTGGTGAGGCAATTCAGTGCTATAAGTAGTTTGGATCGGACCATGAGGTGGTCAGTCCAGCACTCAGCTCCGCGCATAACACGGGTGGTGAGGACGTCTTGTCTGTCCTTTTGACGGACAATCACGTAGTCAAGGAGGTGCTAGTATTTTGAGCGGGGGTGTTGCCAGGTGGTCTTAAACCTGTTCTTCATCTGGAAGATGGTGTTAGTGATGACCAGCTGGTGCTCTGCACAGAGGGAGAGGAGCCTGAGCCCGTTGTGGTTCATTTTCCCCACACCATGCTGGCCAATGGCTTTACTCCATACCTGGTGCTCCGTGCCCACTCTAGCATTGAAATCTCCCATGAGTATGAGCCTGTCCGTAACCGGGGTTTTCTGTAGGATGGCGTCAAGAGCTCTGTAGAAATCGTCTTTGATGTTAAGCTCGGCATCAAGAGTTGGAGCGTATGCACTGATGAGAGTGGCGAAGCGTCCCTTAGCCAGGGGGATGCGCCATGTCATCAGTCTTTCATTGATGCCGATGGGGGATTCGGGAATGCGCTGCAGCAGTTTAGACTTCACAGCAAAGCCAACTCCATGGTTACGGCGAGTGCCTTCAGGGACCCCCTTCCAGAAGAAGGTGTACCCAGCACCAACCTCTGTCAGGGAGTCCTCCCCATGTAGTCTGGTCTCGCTGAGAGCTGCTATGTCGATGTTATACCTTGCGAGCTCCTGGGCCACCAGTGCTGTCCTGCGGTGGGGCCTGTCAGGAGTTACGGCCAAGTCCAACACACACACACACACACACACACACACACACACACACACACACACACACACACACACACACACACACACACACACACACACAGACAGACAGACAGACAGACAGACAGAGAAACACAGAGACAGACACACACACAGAGACACACACACACAGAGACAGACACACACAAAGAGAGACACACTCACACACTCACACACACACACACATATACACACACACAGAGACACACTCACACACAGAGACAGAGACACACACACACAGACAGAGACACACTCACACACAGAGAGAGAGCTAGAGTCAGCAGTCCCTTGTTCCTGGACCATAGCACACAGAGACAGACAGACAGACAGACAGACAGACACACAGACACACACACACACACACAGTCAGCAGTCCCTCTTGTTTCCCGGTTCTCTGGAGACTTGTTACCTGTAACTCGGCTTTTCTCAGTCGTCTGTAGAACTCGTCGTCCTCTCTGCCCCAACCCCAGAACCGGTTCGACATCCCGTTACACTGCAAAACAAAAACGACCCAAAGACTGATGAACTGAGAAGATTGTGATAGATGCAGAAGACTTGGAAGACTTGTCCTGCACTGTGAGTAATGTTTATGTGCACCAAAATGTGTCAAAACGAATCCTACTTGAGTTATTTCAGCAAAATAATACAATTATAATTAATATAACAATTCATGTTAGTCCCAAACCCTTTAAAACAATAAATATCAGTTGGTGTGTGTGTGTATATATATATATATATATATATATATATATATATATATATATATGCTGTCAATCAATTAAAAAATGTAATCTAATTAATTACATACTCTGTGATTAATTAATCGAAATTAATCGCATACATAATTAACGGTGCCTGAACCGATACTTTTTAAGAAAGTAAAAAAAAGAAGAAAAAAAAAAAGAAGGGTACTAAACAACAGTCGGTGACATTAAAGAACAGCTTGTTTATTGCTAAGGCCATATGGTCAAAATGAAATGATTTAATAATGATGTATAACAATAACAATAACTTATTTCACTAGTCAAAATGCTGTTGAACGACAAAAAACACCACCAGATGGGAAAAGGACATTAACAATAACTTCAAATGCACCACGAGGCTGTAGTTTACCAGTTTCTTTGAACGCACCGTCTGTGTTTTTCCAACAGCTGCTGCAGATTGTTACATCCCGCTGTTGGATCCTCTACAGTAAAACACAGTCAAACTTTACACCGTTCAGCGTTAGTTGTCAGCATTTTAACCGTGTTTAATCCAGCTACTAGCTAGCGGTAGGCTAATGTTAGCTGCTGTTGAGTATAGTGTTAACTAGCGTCCCGTGCAGCGGTGTTTGTATTTCCTGTATCGTCTTCAGAGCATCAGAGAGAAGAGCAGACATATCAGTGGCTCCAGATTTCGGTAGCCAGGGTTGGCAGGAAGAAGATTTTTTACAAGTAAATGTTCCAGTTAATGATCCAGGCAGCACATTCTCGTCTCCCTCCTTCATTTTACAGTCCAATGGTGGATAGAACGGCTCCGGATCAAACGTCAATATGGAATGGATTAATCTGTGTTATTTTTTTTAACACGTTATTTTTTTCTCAGATTAATTAATCGAAATTAACGCGTTTTTTTGACAGCCCTTATCAATCAATCAATCAATATATATATATATATTCTGCCTCCTCTCCGTATACTGTACTCCCTTTCATGAGCACGGGAGGTTAAATGGATACCAGAAGCGCTCCTGCCACTTTTTTCTTTTACAATATATAAAATATATTTAAATGTTGGCTGAGTCAGTTCAGCCTTCAGGAGGGACGAAAGTGCACGTGTAATACACGAGACAAAATAAGAGTTTACTTACAAACCCTAATGTGAGAAATAATTGGGTTTTTGGCATGTTGCAAGTTTACACACCCATGCTAAAGTTCACTAAAAAGAGGAATAAAAAAATCATCTTTTGGAAATTGATCTTAATGCCTGAATTACAAAAATGAGGAAAAATCCAACCTTTAAGGACACCAATTTTCTTTGCGAATGAATAATGTATCGTAAAGAAATAAATGTTCTTCCTTAAAATACAGGGGGCATAAGTCAGTACACCCCTATGTTAAATTCCCATAGAGGCAGGCAGACTTTTATTTTGAAAGGCCAGTTATTTCATGGATCCAGGATACTATGCATCCTGATAAAGTTCCCTTGGCCCCCACATCATCACATACCCTTCACCATACCCCCACATCATCACATACCCTTCACCATACCCCCACATCATCACATACCCTTCACCATACCCCCACATCATCACATACCCTTCACCATACCTAGAGATTGGCATGGGGTACTTTCCATAAAATCATCTCTCAATGCAAATTGTGGGGCTATTTTAATTCCAAAGGCCAAGGGAACTTTATCAGGATGCATAGTATCCTGGATCCATGAAATAACTGGCCTTTAAAATAAAAGTCTTCCTGCCTCTATGGGAATTTAACATAGGGGTGTACTGACTTATGCCCCCTGTATTTTAAGGAAGAACATTTATTTATTTATGATGCATTATTCATTCACAAAGAAAATTGGTGTCCTTAAAGGTTGGATTTTTCCTCATTTTTTTAATTAAGGCATTAAGATCAATTTCCAAAAGATTTTTTTATTCCTCTTTTTAGTCAACTTTAGCATGGGTTCATTAACTTATTCAAGCCACTGTGGCTCTTATAACCACACTTGACAACGTCTGAACGGTCCCTTTAATAAAGCCTTGTACCATGTGGTAATGTTTCTTGGTGAGCAGTAGGATCCCCCCCACGTAGGTCTTGTAGTGGTACAGCGGGTGCAGCTCCGGAGATGCCACATGGAACGGCCCGTCGTCGGGGAAACCGTAGTCCAGCGCGTCGTTGAGGGGCAGCAGGTCCACGTCGTGCATCGCCAGGTAGTCCGTGTCGTTACCGCTCTCCAGGTAACCCACGTTGATCAGAGACGCTCGGTTAAATCTGAAACAAGACGGTCTGAAGTTACTTTGTCGTAAACTTTGACTTCACATTTCAGATTCATAGCAACCTTTGGGGAGGACTTAGGCTACATTTACATTGCTACGTTTCTTTAAAATAAGTTTTTTTAGGGTTTTCCTTTACGTAGCAGCTGGAGAGGGGGAGGGACTTCAACCTCTGACATTCTTGCCTTTAACTACATGTTCATTGTGACCACATTCATCCTCCAGAGTAGGGTTGTGATGCCACGCGCCCCACCCTGTCAGACACACACTAATCCTAGTCGCGGGCGCTGGACGGGAAATTGACAAGTGCGTCGGTCTTAAACTAGCAAAGACACTTGCGTGCAAGATGGGCCCCTTAAGTGGAAGCTACTTTTCCCCCCCCTCTATCTGCTCTACCTGCTAGTAACGTTGGAGACAGCGATCTCGAGCGAGAGAGAGAAAAGCATTAACGTGGAACGCCTGAAACGCTGGTATCGGTATCGGAAGTTAATGCACCAATCAGATACCACGTAATAAAGCCCTAAAGAAAATCTACGTTAAAGTAGTTTATTTTAGGGCTGTCAAACGATTACATTTTCTTAATCGTTGAATTTCTATAGTTAAATCGTGATTAATCGCATATTTTATCACATGATTAAAATTCTATTATTTTGCATTTCAGAACAGTTTTTAAGTACATATTAACAATGGAAAGCAATTCTTACCAGTGGATCTTGATTGGGAATCAAATGAATGCAAAGAAAGTGACTTTATGAACTTGATTTTAAGATTTGTATTTGTTTATTATATATTTAATCTAGTCACACATTTGAATCTAGAGGAAATATTATGGTATTATGGTTGTTTGGTTTGGATAATGGTGCTAAAGTGGTCACTAAGTCCAACCCTTTAGAACCATGCGCCCGGCGCCCGGACACTTTTTTCCGACGTCAAACTAGCAGAAGTGGATTTGGACACGCCCTAAACGCACCTGCACCGGGCGCTTCACGCCGTGCTCTTAGATCGTTAAAATAGGGCCCAGAATTTCCCTTTTTCATAAATAAACTGAATTGCATTTCTGTCTCTTTTAGAAAAACAAAATATATTATAAAAACCAAACAGCTGGCGATGGCGTTTCCTCACCTGTAGTGATCCACCTGGTTGATGACGACGATCTCGTGGCGGATTTTCTTCTTGTTGAGGAACGCGTGCATGAAGGGAACGAACGCTAGCAGTTCGTCGAAGCGCTCTCTGAAGGGGACGATGAGAGCCAGTTTGTGAGGACCCCAAGAGGGGTCGTCCGCTGCAGACGCCTGGCTGTTGGCCGCGGGGCAGGGCGGCTGCTGCTGCTGGGGGGGGCGCCTGTCTTCACGCATGGTGGCCGACATGTCCCCTGAACAGCTGAGCTGCAGCCAGAGCAGAGAGACGAGCAGCAGCACCATGCACAGGCCGAACAGCTTGTAGACCGTACATTTACCAGAGAGGAACCTGGGAACACACAGACGCCCGCAGGGGGGGGCTTCAGTCAGGTGGTAAAACACAGAAAACACAAACAGAGACACACACACACACACACACACACAAGACAGAGACACACACAGAGACACACACACACACACACACACACACACACACACACACACACAAGACAGAGACACACACAGAGACACACACACACACACACACACACACACACAAGACAGAGACTCACACACACACACACACACACACACACACACACACACAAGACAGAGACACACACACACACACAAGACAGACACACACACACACAAGACAGAGACTCACACACACACACACACACACACACACACACAAGACAGAGACACACACACACACACACACACACACACACACAAGACAGAGACACACACACACAAGACAGAGACACACACACACAAGACAGAGACACACACACACACACACACACAAGACAGAGACACACACACACACACACAAGACAGAGACACACACACACACAAGACAGAGACACACACACACACAAGACAGAGACTCACACACACACACACACACACACACACACACACACACAAGACAGAGACACACACACACACACACACACACACAAGACAGAGACACACACACACACACACAAGACAGAGACACACACACACACACACACACACACACACACACACACACACAAGATAGAGACACACACACACACACACACACACACACACACACACACACACACAAGACAGAGACACACACACACACAAGACAGAGACACACACACACACACACACACAAGACAGAGACACACACACACACAC